>NC_083698.1:114591284-114611284 GCF_033118175.1 Dama dama | reverse complement strand
CGGGGGTGGAAGGGGACACAGGCGGTCGCACGCGCGGGACCAGGAGGAAGGCCGGCAGCGGTGGGGAGGGGCCGGCAAGCACGCGCAAGCAGGGGTCACGGGACGGGGGCGAGGGCGCCGCCCGGAGACCAGAAAACACCAGGACACAGCCGGGCCACCAGGGAAACCAGCGCGGGATCCCACCGCCACCCACACACGAGGGCGGTCCCACAACGCCTGGGACGCCGGCCGCTCCTGGCCATCCCTGGAGCGGGCCCCACACCCCAGCCCCGCCGCCAGGGCCGGCGTGCCGTCCACCCACCTTCCTCCATCCATCCATCCATCCTCAACAGATCCGTCTTCCGTCTAAGTCTGACCCCGAGGCTCAACATCCTGGGGACACACTCTCGAGCGAGGGCGGCCCAGACCGGGGGCCCACCACACCGCCACCGGCTGCGGCTCAGGGGCAAGGGCGGGCACGACAGGCTCCTCCTCACCACGGCTGCGGGGCTGGGGGAGCCGGGGCCGACCAGGCAGTCGCACCCCAACCCCCCCGCCTTCCCCCTGGGCTCACACCACGGGGCCGGCTGCGCGCACACAGCACACGCACGGCCCCCCACCCGCCGAACACCCGGCGGGGCCCGGCGGGACCCTCCCCCAACTCAGAGGGGGGAGGCGCGGGCCGCAGTAGGCAACAAAAGCAGCACACGGCCCCACCGCGGGGCCGGCGCACCCATCACACCCCTTCCCCACAGAGGGGAGGGGGGGGGTTTTCTGCCCACGTGCTCTGGCAGTCGCCACGGTGGCCACTGCACACTCGGGAGGGGCAGCAGCTGGGGGGTCCGGTACCCCAAGGCTCCCTCTCGGATCGCTAGAGAAGGCTTTCTCACCGAGGGTGCACCGTCCCTCACCCAATCGTCTCTCCTTCGGGCCCACGGAGGCACACCAGGAGCCGCCACTCAACTGGGCGGGAGGGGTCTGCGGCATAGGTAAGCGGGCCACCACACAGGAGCGTGTGCGCGGGTCAGGGCCCCCTGGCAAGGCCTCACCCGTCAGCCGCCACAACGAGGGGAGCGCACAATGCTTCTCTTACCGTCTCGACCCCCCCCCATGGGACACACGCACACCACCGTGGCGGGGACCCGAGGAGGACACAGGGTTAAGGGAAAACGACACCACCACTCGGCCTCAGGCACCTGAGGGACGACCTGGAGCACTCCAGGGGCACCACCGAGGGTCCAACGAGGCATGCTCACACACCCATGCGGGGGGCGCGCGGCATGGCAGCGGCACAGCCCTCCCCACCACAGGGAGGGCCGCTCGCAGGGAGCACGCCAGGAAGGCGAAGCAAGCGCATCTGCTGTGTCCAAAGCCCAACGGCCCCCACTAGGCACCCCAAGGCGGGGGACGGGAGACCGAAGGTCAGGGCCGGAGGCCACACCCCAACCCCTGCCTTCCTCACCCTGCCCGACGGGCAAGGGGGAAAGACAGGCGAGGGGCCCCGCGGACAGACCGAGAAGAGCGGACACGTTCACTGGGAACGCCCGTCCCTCGTCCGGCACGGCTTAGGCCCGGCCCGGGAGAGCACGACCACACCACATCAATCAGTTGAGTCAAGGTGGAGGGTGGGGGGGGGGGGGGAGAAGGCAGGGAGAAGGCACAGGCGAGGACAGTCACCAGAGGGGCCCGCTTTAAACCTCACCGGCAACCTCCCCCCCGTCCCTGCCCACAACCTCACACCTCAGGCGAGGGCGGCCAACGACCCCAGGAGGAGAACACCTGACACGTGGCACGGAGCCTACAGGGCTGGGGTCGTCCCAGCCACCACCGGGTGCCCGCAGCGGGGAGCGCAGGGCCAAAGACCCACACCGCCTTGCCCCACCGCCCTCGGGTCGCCCAGAGGCGGCACCACGAGCTGGGTCGGCCAGACAACACCACACAGGAGAGCTGGCGCACAGGCCCAGGCGGGCGGCTCCAGCAGCAAAGGCCGAACCAGGCGCCAGCTGGCGGCCCACAGGCCCAGAGCCCCGCGTGCATCCAGAGACCCAAAGTCCTCGGTGGCAGACACCAAAGGAGACCGTGTCAGCACTTACCTGGTGGCAAAAAATACCTATTTTGGGCGACAAAATGACAGCAGACGACAGCGGGGCCCATCTACAACTCGCAAGGAGGGACCCCGGAACCTTGACCCGGCCACCTGTCCCCAGCACTACCCCATGAACACCAGGCCTGGAGCTCTCGGGGGCCATCTGGTCGACTTGGGGGGGGGAGGGGGAGGGGAGGGGGCCGCGTGGTGGCAAAAGTCGGGGCGCGGACGCCAAGGGAGAGGGAGCTGGCCGGAGACTCCCTCCCCGCTTCGCCCACACGGGTAGGCGTACCGGTCCGTCCGAGTCTCCGAACGGGGATTTGACTTCGATGTGCATAAAGAAAAAAGAAGAAAGAACCGTCAGCGGGGCGCCTCCAACAAGACGAGCGGGCCCCGACCAGGGCCCACGCCCGGGGCCCAGACCGTCCTACACAGGGCACCCAGGACGGCTCGAGCCGGTCCCCACCCACCTCCTGACTGACCGGGATTCAGGGAGTTGGGGAGGGGTGAGAAAAAGTCGCGTCCGACGACCGAGACCCACGAGGGCACGCTGAAGGGTCGAGCGCGCCCTCCCCGGCCACCCGCGGAAGCAGGGCCCGGTCCATCCACGTCTCCGGACCTATCGGGACTTGGAGAAAAGAAAAGGCATGCGTGCCGGGAGACGCCTCAGGCGACCGGACCCCACCGGGGGACCGCACACGCGCCCGCGCCGGCCGTCCTCTCCGGGTCACCCCTCACGACTCCGGCGGGCGGGTCCCCACCTCCGGAGTGCGACGCGGAAAACACCTCGGTCAGAGAGAACCCGAGGGCCCGGACCCAGCCGCGCCCTCCGCCGACCTCCACGCCACAGTCCGGGCCGGTCCCCACCTCCGGAGCGGGGCCGAGGGCGAAGCAAACGCTCCTGAGGGCGACCCGGGAGGAGGCAGGACCGCCGAGTCCGAGTCCAGGCGCTCCGGGCAGGGAAGACCCTCTCCCTGCCCACCTCGGCGGTCCGGCCCAGGTAGGGCCCGGCCGGTCCGTCTCCACGGCCGGAGGGGCACGGGGAGATGCTGGTCGACCCGACCAGGCCGCCCCAGAGCCCGGATCTGGAGCGCCGCGACGGTCACCCTCCCCAGAAACCTAGAGAACCAATCTCCGGCGACAGCAGGACGTCCCTAGGCCTCGGTGTCACCGGGACTGTCACCGCCAGCATAGCCGGTCTCTGAGAGCACTGCCTCGGGCCCGGCGGCTGAGTCACAATCCTCCTGCAGGTCTCGCCGAAGCTCCGGAGGGGAGGGACAATATAAAAGCGGCCGCCAGGTGGCTCCTGACAACCGGCTCGACCGTCCCGAGGACGGGTCGCTGTCGCCGGCCGCCGAGGAGCCATCGCGCCGGCCGCCCAAACGCCCGAGCTCGGGCCGGAGCCTCCTCCGCCTCCGAGCCACGCGACGCGACGCGACCCCGGCCGCAGAGGAAGGGAGAGGAGCGGGGAACTATCTCCTCAGGAGGCTGCCCCGAAGGAGACGCGCTCCCCCGCCCACGTGATTCCAGGGTGGTGGGGGGACATTCCACGGAGACGCCGGCGGCGGGGGCTCGGGGGCCGAGAGAGGGGCACCAGTGACATCCCGGGCTCCCCCGGACCCCCTCCCCCCAAAAGAGGGAGTGAGAGAGAGAGGGAGGGAGGGAGGGAGGGAGGGACGGAGGGACGGAGGGACGGAGGGGAGGAGGGAGGGACCGACCGGCAAAGTGAAACCAGGCAAGCGCTGCTCGGAGAACAAAGCAGGACTTTCGAAAGCAGACACAGACACAGACACGCAAGCCCAGGAGCAAGAAAGGAAACGAAGGAGACACTCGGACCCCCAACAAGAGAAAACAAAACTCAACCTGGGTAGAGACCGTGACCAAGTCCAAAGACAACAAACACAAGCAAGCGCGGGTGGGTGGGGAAAGTGCACTTGAGGTCAGGAGAACGTGGATTTCAAGATCACTGGCCACAAACACCGGAAAGGCGGGCGGCCGGGCGGTCTGGGGTGGCAGGGCTGCGGGGGTGGGGTTGAGGGGCGTGGTGGGGAGGACCGAGTCAATAGGGATCCACTAAATAAGCCCCGGATTCCATGACAACAGCCAAGTCAATGAATGCATAACTTTTTGAAGTAGAACCGAAACCAAATGAAACAAAACCACCAGGCAGGAAAGGCAAGTCGTGGAACTGCTCTGGCAGCTTAAAAGTCAGAGGGAGGGAGGGAGGGAGGGAGGGAGGGAGGGAGGGGGAGAGAGAGAGGCAGAGAGAGAGAGAGAGACAGACAGAGAGAGAGACAGAGAGAGAGAGAGAAACGGAGAGGTAGAGAGAGAGAGAGAGAGAGCGCGCGCACATGTGCATATACGCATGTACATATGTATACGGACACATATTCGCATCTATATATACGTGCACACATGCGTATAAACAAGTACGTACGAAGGGCATGCATGCTCACGTACACGCATGTGTCTGTGCGTGCACGTATATGCCTAGGCATTTAAAGTGTGCATGTATGCTTGCGTGTATATACGTATGCACAGGCATCTATACACATACGTACACGGATATGCACGCGCATGAATACACATGCTCATATGTGCCTATACATAGATATACACACCTACATTGAAATAAACACGGGCGTGTAAACGCATATAGATGCACACGTGTGTGTGCGTGTGTGTGCGTGTGATGTATACGCACAGGTGTGTGTGTGTGTACGCATGTGCGGACACGTACGTGCATGCTTACATATGCACACATATCCGCCTGTGTATATGCACACGTGTGTGTACACGCGTATGCATACATATGTACGCATACCTAGACGTCTACATGTAGCGTATATACGTCCACACAGACGTACGGCTGTATATGTGTATACATATACACACATGTATGTGTAAGTGAACATACACGCATATACGTAGGTACAGTTGCAAGTGTGTGTATAGAGTGCATATACACAGATTGATGTGCATAGATGCACACACACGCGTATACGCATATGCATACGCGCGTATGTATACATACACGTACGTATTAGTCAGCGTACATGTGCCTATGTGCATACATACGCATGTGTCTGCGTAGATGTCTACGTGCGCGCGTGTGTGTATACATATAGGCGTCAGACAACTGAACCTCCAAAAGAGAAACAATCCCCGATGAGCGAAGTCGGCAGGAGGCCCGAACAGACACCTTCATTCAAAATAAAGGTAGAACAGACAGACACTCAGAAGCACAAGGTAGAAAACAAATCAATGGCGGGGCTGGGCTGGGCTGGGGCTGCTGGGGGTGGGGGCGGGCTCACGGAAGCACCCCGGGGCGTTTATCTGGACAACGATAACTTGGAGGGGAAAGGCCCAGGAGCTGGACTCGCAATCGCGACAGCAAGTTTGAAACATCAAAAGACAGTGGCTCCTGATCGATGGAATGCGTCTTTCCTGCAGCTGAGAAAAGTGTTGACGGACTCAGAGATATCAGAGCTCATCACCTGGCACCTCACAGAGAGAGAAACCCCATCACTAGGGAAACGAGTCCTGGGATCCCTCAGGACACTCCACCAAAGATTCCCCATCCGACCCAACCCGGCAACTCCACGGAGTGCCTACGGCGGGGACCAAGAAGATATGCGCGTGTGTATGTGTGGTATCGACACCTATACCTAGGTAGACATCCGTACAAACAGAATGATAGAACTCTCTGTCTGTGTGCCTACACCTGTATCTATTCAGGTGCGCGTGTGCGCACGCGCATGCACACACACACACACACACACACACACACACACACACACACACCACACCACACCCACCACACCCACCCACCCCCCCCCCACACACACACAAATGGGACTCAACCACCAGAAGGGAATAAAATCTCACAGTCTGCAGGAACTTGGAGAGATCTTTAGAAAGGCTATTATGCTAAATGAAGCACCTCAGATCAGTCGTTTCCATGCAGAATCTACCAAAGGATACACCGTGAACAGAACAGAACAAATCAGAAGCAGGCTCATAGATACCGTAAAGGAACACATGGGTGGTGGCCAGAGGAGGGAGGGGGTGACGCGGTGGCGTGGGTGGGTGGGGAGGGGGAGAGAATGAGTGAGTGCCACTGGTGACGGAGACAGACGAAGCGGTGCAGCCTTCCACGGATGAAATCAATGAGTCACCGGCACGTCATGACACCAAATGCCATCTGCCGTGACACCAAGTGGTGACGGACAGTCACTCACGAGATGTATCCTGGTGATCGCTGTGTCCTTCCTGCGCTACACTGAAACATCGTCTGTACACCTGAAAATTAATGGGGGAACAACAACAGCAACAAAAACAAAACAAGGAAAGAAGGAAGGGAGGGAGGGAGGAAGGGAGGAAGGAAGGCAGGCAAAAGAAAACGTTGTCAGTCAGTTAGACGTCAATTTGAGAAGAGTGGGACTGAGAGGGGTGGGGGAGAGAAACTAGGGTGAGGAGGAGGAGGAACAGGAGCAGGAGCAGGAGGAGGAGGAGGAAGAAAAGGACCAAGTGCCTTGAGGGGGAGAGGGAGATAAAGGATCCAAAGAGTGGACAGGACGGTCAGGTCAGTGCCATAGGGAAAGGAAACGAAGCCAAGGAACACATTCCCAACGGTGGTTTTCTTCAGTCCAAGATCAAGATGTGTATCAAGATGTGCTATCGCACAGTGTCCTTCCTCCAGCACAGAGAGACACACAGGCCTCACTTGGCGAGGCAGTTCAGGATAACCCTGAACGCTGAAGCTGAAAAAAGAAGCCGTCACGTTCATCCATGGCTGAAAAGTACCATGGTCCTACGACATGACATTCAAAAATCCTACCAAACCATTGAAAGACTCTCTCACTCACTCGCCATTAAAAATGTAGAGAACAGAAAAGGAGCGAAACGATGGTGGGTGGGTGGATGGATGGGTGGATGGATGGATTTCCATGATAGTCTGATTATGGAACACACTGACAGAAAAGCATCCGATTCACTTCTGTAAAGAATCTGTCTTGCCTTCCCGGCCTGGTGTCTTTCGTATGTCTGGATGATTCCCTCCCCCACCCCCACTCCCAGCTTTAAGGTCAGCCTCCAAAACGAAGCCCTGTGTGCTCTCAAGGTCCCGCCGGAACTCTCTCTTCGGAGCGCCCTTCTGAAGGGGGACGTTTTCACCCACGTCATCGCCCTGAGACCGCTTCAGCCTGTCCCTCCCCTCCCCCCACCGCCGCCTGCCTCCCTCCTGCTCCTCTTCCTCCTCCTCTTCCTCCTCCTCTGAACTCTTGGGCTTCTCCTCTCACTGGCCTCTCATCCCACACGGTGGCAGTGTCGGCCCAGGTATGCTCAGGTGTTTCCTAACCGCATCCAAGTGGACTTCCACTGTTTCTCGGCTGCGTCGTTCTGGGACCATTTCTTCCTGGCCTTTTCCACGGGTGGGGGAGACCTGGACGGGCCGGGCCCAGGCGGGGCGGGGGTGGGGGTGAGGGAGCGTGCATGTGGGGGGAAGGGTGGGGGCAGAGAGGAGGAGGAGGAGGAGGCCGGGGGGGGGGGGGGGGGGAAGGGGGGGGAGGGGGGAACACAACTCCCCAGTGCCAGTGCGTGCCTATGGCCTGGAAAACAGATCACACGCCAGGCTAGCTCCGAAAAAGGGGATCGGTCATGAGACCGACCGGGCACGTGTGTTCTTTGCAGAGTCCCTGCAGATCGAACAGGCAGGGGCAAATTTTGGGCTTCCCACAGTTAGAACTGTTCAGCCATTGTAGAAACAGGCGTCGTCTGAAACACCGGGGTCAGGCTCTCGGCGCGATGTCCACAAGCCGTGGCCATTGAAATGTGTGCACACTGGAGCCGCCATGCAGAGGGAGATCTCATCCGGCTCCATGTGTTCTTCCAGTGAATAGGCCGGGATCTCAGGAAGAACAGACATCCAGAGAGTTGAGTGAATCTGACCGTCACGCTTTCAGAATTCAAGTGAACTAGAAAGGAGGTTCACTCACATGTGAGTTTGTCTTTCCATAGGCTGAATCCTCTCTTTGAGCAGATTAGGGTTCCGGGGGCAAAATGGAGCAGAGAGGACAGAGAGTTCCCTTAGGTCCCCTGCTCCTCCCGCAACGGCCTTAGGAACATCCTGCCCCAGAGGAGTGTGCCGGCCACAACCCACACGGAGACGTCAGTGTCAGTCATCCTCGTCCAGAGTCCCCCGTCTGCCCTCGCCTTCATGCCTGCCTGGCATTGTCCATTCTATAGGTTTGTATCGAACCTGCCCGGAGCCCAGTGGCATCTTCCCTGATCGGGGATCGATCGAAAACACCCCTGTCCCCTGCCTCATCGGCAGGTGGATTCTTAACCACTGGACCACCAGGCAGGGAAGTCCCTTCACAGCCTTCTAAAATCATCTACCCTGAAACATGAAATATTGTCATCCGAATCATTGGACCATCACGACTGAAATGAAGGAAAATATGTTCGTTAAAGAAAGCCTCAACTCCTCAGTGCTTGCCTTAGAACCACAAAGGCATCTCTCTCTCTCTCTCTCTCTCTGTCTCTCTCTGTCTCTCTCTGTCTCTCTCTCTCTCTGTCTCTCTGTCTCTCTCTGTCTCTCTCTCTGTCTCTCTCTCTCTCTCTCTCTCTCTCTCTCTCTCTCTCTCTCTCTCTCACACACACACACACGCTCCATAGTCCGAAGGAAACCAACTTCTGTGTTTATCCATCCCACTTGTTGTGTCTGTTGTGCCTTCGCTAGTCAAAGAAGCTGATCTAATGTGGAATCCGATGTCTTCTTCTCTAGGACACTTCGAGAAGGAGCAAGAGTGCCAGTTTGTGAGAACCGAAGGCCAAACCGGCGTGATGTAACCCGGCGATGTGTGTGGTCAGAGGCCCATCTAGATTCGCACTCCAGTTCACGGAGGGGAGCGGTGGGAACAGGAGTGTGGACCCTTCCCACTCCCCCAGTGAACATCTGTCCCGTGGAAGGGGTATAGGAACCTCATGACCTGACCCACGTGGTGAACAGTCGCCAAAGACAAAGAATTCCTACAGCCAGACGTTTGCAACCACGAACCCTGTCCCTCCATCACCTGACCTTTCAGAATGCTACGTGGAACCCTTTCAAGAAGCTTGGGGCAGAAAAAAAAAAAAAAAAAAAAGAAGCAGCAGCAGCAGCAGCTGGGGGCTTGGAGGTATGGACCCCTGAATTCTCCTCGCTCGGCCCTCCCTGCAAGAAAACGTTGTGTGCTTGCCTGCGCCCCACATGCCAACTTTTCGGGGGATCGGACCTCCCAGGGTGCCCCTGCACCAGGCACCCTGCCTGCGTGCGACATCCCAAGAGATCCTATGGAGAAACATCTCCGGCCACTCACATGACATCTGCATCGCTGGCAAGTGACCCTTCAGACCTCCACATAGATACGTGAGCACAAACGCTCCTTCACAATCTGGGACACCTCGTAGGCTGTGTGAGCTCCTCTGGTTCAGCACTCCCTCGACTTGGCTGTGGTTTTGGTTCTGTTCTGCTCTGTTCTGTGTTTGCTTTCTGACCCGCGTGATCTCTCTGGATAGGGCACCCCCAATCAAAGCGAAAATAAATCGAGTCTGTGTGAATACTATTCATGCATCAAGCGGGGATATCAACGACCTCTATGTGGATCCATAAAAATGGCCGTGTGGTGTTCAGGAGGATCATTCTGTGTTTTCTGGGTGCACTATTTGCTGTCCATTATTTCACGTGCCTTTTGGGCATGGCTGATGGAGACGGACACGAAGCAGCAGGGCGGCAATCTGGCATCTCGGCCTAGAGCGGTTTCCCAAGTGACATCTCAGAACAGGGGCTGAGAAGGCCATGGCCACCCCTCCACGGGGCCCCCTCGGTGGCCGGAGGGTGGGGGTGGGAGTGGGGCTGGCGTTGTGGAGACGAGACGGGGGGTGGGGGGGGTGGGGGGGTTGGTGGTGGTGGTGGTGGTGGTGGTGGTAGTGGTGGTGTAGAGCTGGGCTAGGGGTTGGGGGCGTGCGAGGCGAGGGGACCGGTCCAGGTCCCCCTGAGAAGTGAAAAGTGAAGGCAGGTTCTCTCCCACTGAGAACTTCCTTCCTTCACGCATGTGAGAGGAGCAAGTTTCTCTCCGATCCACGGCCCTGCATCGTTTTCGCCCTGTTCAAAAAAAAAAAAAAAAAAAAAAAAAAACGGACAAAAACGTATTTGTTTATCTTGGCTTGTTTTCTGGCCCAGGCCAAAGACCTCTTTGAGAGTGTCCAAAGGATCTGACAGGATGGGAGGGTGCAGGTCAATCCATGTGTCAAGAAGAGATCCAGGGACTCTCTCACAGCTGTGACTCGGGCCTTTTTCAGAAACAGGCCAATTTTGATGACTCCCTGGACAAGGGAGTCACCCCAGAAGTTTCCTTGAGGGGACCGAGTTGCAGGAGTCGGGGGCATGGCCCCGCCGCCGCCGCCAGAGGGCCTCCTCAGCCCGGCAGGCCGGCCTGCAGGCAGGCAGGCAGGCAGGCAGGCAGGCAGACAGGCAGGGGCTATTGTCTGTGGGCCCCACCCCCACCCTCCCCCTGCAGGGCCTCGTCAGATAGCTTCATTCAAATGCAGAAAGCTTTCCAGTCAAGTCAGAGCCTTTGACTTTGCCTCGAGCTTCCCTCTATTGAATGGTGATCCGCCCCACCCCCATTTCTCCATTTCTCCACCTTGAGGCTGCCCCTTGGGCACTGCGTGGAGGAAGGGGGCTAGGGGTGGGGCGGGAGGCTGAGGGACAAACTCACCTTGTGTCAGGCCAAAGAAGTCTCTTCCTTTTCGTAACCCAGGAAACCCCACTCATGCATGTGAGGATCACAGACGTGCGTTGAAGCAGCCATCATCACTTGACATCTTCCTCCGTGGAAGGAGGTTTTCATTCCTGCCTGCCTTCAGAGAGACAGAGAAGGAGGGAGGGGCGGAGCGTTCCTCTGGCGCTGGCCGGTTCTTGGTTCTTAAGTTACTTGAGTCCAAAACACTCCACAAGACATGGAGGTTCATGTGAGGTGGGGTGGGGTGGGGTCGGCGGCCTGCTCTGGACCCCAGCAGTTCCCTCCTCTGACACTTCCCTGAAACCCATGAAAAGCTGAACTGGTGACTGTGTGTGTGAGTGCATGCATGTACGCGTGTACGTGAGAAACGGCGCGTGTGCGTGTGCATGGACCTGAGAGAGAAGTCCCGCCCCCCTCAAAAAAAAGGGGGGGGGGGGAGAAAGGGGGAAACAACAACAATAACAACAACAACAACAAATCCAGAAGGAAAGAAGGAAGGAACGAGGGAAGGACCAAATAGGTTAGTTAGTACGGGCCTCCATGTCGTGGAAAGAGTTTCTGAGCACAGATCCTCCGTTCAGTGAAACACTTATCGTATCTCCTCTCAGGAGGCTGTGAGGTCGACAGACAGGTTCGGGAAAGCAGGCCTGGGGTGCAAGCAATCAGGTAATTTTTTTCCTCAGAGGCACTTGTAGGGAAAGCAAAGAAACACACCGGTTCATCCCTGGAGTGGATTCATTCGAAACCAGTCGGTGGAGGGGGAGTCAGTCAAGGAGATGTCTAGACGTCAGAGTTGGGTACTGGAGCGGGTTGCCATGTCCTTCTCCAGGAGACCTTCCTGGCCCGGGGATGGAACCCGGGTCTCCTGCATGAAGCAGGCAGACTCTTGACCGTGTGAGCCAGCGGGGAAGCTCTGTCAGAAATGTTCACCAAGTCCTCTACCTTCCATCCGCAGGGCTTCAGGCACAGGGCCTTTTGAGTTCTCCGTCAGCAGGGCAAGAGAACATGGGACATGTTTCCCCCCAGAGAGGGTTGCCCCCAGATATCGGAGGCCACTCGGAAAACTTCAGGACCCACTCCCCCTCTCGGGTGAAGAGCCACACGCAAAGAAAGGAACAAACACACGTAGCACGGGACTCTCCCATCCAGAAGTGTGTATCCCCCGCTTCACGGAAACATCCTCCGGGCCCCTAAGGAACGTGTGGAAAAAATCACTCTATCGCCAAGGAGATAAGAGCCCTCGCTGAGAGCTTCTGAAGTCTGGAAGGACCAGGTAGAGGGAAAAACAGAAACGATTGCATTCTGCTGATAGGGGTAGTGTATGAAGTGACCAAAGGGGCTGTCCCTCTTTCAAAATTCGCATTGTAAACATTGTGTCCTTTGGGTCCTCTGTTTTTGCTTTGTGTGTGGGAAGCAACAGATTGAACGGTAGGGTCCTTTTCTTATTTATTTTATTTTTATTTATTTACTTAGCCCGCCCGCCCATCCCTCCATCTTCTCTCTGTCTCTCTCGCTTTTCATTCAGGTTAGGGAATTAAAAAACAGAACAAAACAAAACAAAGCAAGCAAGCAAGCAAGCAAGCAAGCAAGCAAGCAAGCAAACAACAACAACAACAACAACAACAACAACCCGGTATTTCTGCAGGTCAGGAAGCAACAGTTAGAAGTAGACATGGAACACAACAGAGTGGTTCCAAAGAGGGAAAGGAGTCCATCAAGGCTGTTATGTGGTCACCTTGCTTATCCAGCTTACATGCTGAGTGAGTACACATCATGAGAAACGCTGGGTGGGATGAAGCACAAGCTGGAATCGAGGTTGCCCGGAGAAGTACCAATCCCCTCAGATATGCAAATGACACCACCCTTATGGCAGAAATGAAGTATCGAGTGGGTTTACCAAGTCGTGTTCGTTTCAGGTTTTCAGATTCTTTTCCCTTAGAGGTTAATGCAAAGTCATAAGTCTACTCTCCTGGGCTGCATAGTGGGGTGCTTGTTTTGTGTGTGTGTGTGTGTGTGTGTGTGTGTGTGTGTGTGTGTGTTTTGTTTGTTTGTTTTTTTACTACCTGCCCTGTAAGCACTTTGATGGGTGCTTGTTGATTGTCTTGATGTACCGTTTATATGTGCACGTGTTCAACCGGACCTCCTAAGTTCACAGTCCTGCTCCTCCCTCCTC
The DNA here is from genome assembly GCF_033118175.1 of Dama dama. NCBI lineage: Eukaryota > Metazoa > Chordata > Mammalia > Artiodactyla > Cervidae > Dama > Dama dama. Next base: position 114,598,263 of record NC_083698.1, on the reverse strand, counting down.
CACCCCCCCCACCCCGATCGATCCTCGCTTCGTCAAGAAGTCAGGCATCCCACCTTTAGCATCCTACTCCTTCCTCATTTCCTCCCACCCCATGGAAGAAGTCATTCCTCCAGTTTTTCCATCGGTTCTCTACACCTCGCCTGATGATGGCAGGTGACTGGAAGACTGACAGATGTGAAGAGTTTTGCAAGAGCCTTGGGTGAAGGCTCCTAGGATTGGCTCGGGGAAGTGGGTGGCGTGTCACTCACTAGAGACTGTGGAAGGTATGCCCCAAGTGGCAAACACCGTTGCTTTCAGTTGTTGTCGGTTTGCTCGTCTGCAGCGAGGGATGGAAGGAAGGCTTCCACCTTCCACGGAGAAAGCTATATACCTAGCGTACCAAGGAGGTTTGACCACCCCCTAGGTTACAGGCGTGACAGGTCAGAGTGTAGAAATCGTCATGTCAAGGGTGTATTAACAACAGGCAGGCTCATCTTAAAGGCACTCCTGTCCTGTGAAGGTGGAGGGAGGGGCGGGAGGGGCATAGGGACGATGAGGAAGGGAAGGAGAAAGCGAGGAACACGAACACGAACACACACACTGTGTGTGTGTGTGTGTGTGTGTGTGTGTGTGTGGTGTGGTGTGTCTGTGGCATGCGCAGGTGTTGCGTGTGTGGTGTGTGGGGGGGAGTGTGTTGTGTGTGCTGTGTGGGGGCATAGTGTGTGTGGGTATGTGTGGGGTGTGTGGGGTGTGCCTCTGGGTGGTGCGAGTGTGAGAGGGGGCGGGCAGAGAGACACAGCCAGGCAAAGAACAACACAGAGTGTGTGCATGGGTGTGTGTCTGGCTGTGTCCCTCTGCCCGCCCGCTCTCACACTCGCACCACCCGGAGGCACATCCCACGCATACCCACACACCCCGCGCTCCCCGCACCCACACTCACCCCGCACTCCCCGCCCCCACACCCCCCCACCACAATCCCCCCCACACCCGCGCCCCACACCACACACGCGAAGGACAACACAGAGTGTGTGTGTGTGGGGGGGGGGGAGAGCAGGGGGTGTGGGGATGCGTGTGGTGTGTGCCTCAGGGTGGTGTGAGTGTGAGAGAGGGCGGGCAGAGAGACACAGCCAGGCAGAGGACAACACAGCGTGTGTGTGGTGTGGTGTGTCTGTGTGGCGTGCGCAGGTGTTGTGTGTGTGGTGTGTGTGGGGTGTGCCTGTCAGTGGTGCGAATTTGAGAGGGGGTGGGCAGAGACACAGCCAGGCAAAGGACAACCCAGAGTGTGTGTGTGTGTGTGTGTGTGTGTGTGTGTGTGTGTGTGTGTGTATCTGCCCACGGCACCTCACACCTGCACCAGGAACATCCCACACACCCCACGCATACCCCCACACACCACACACTGCCCGCCCCCCCCACCCCCCGCAGGCCCACCCCCACACAGAAAGGACAACACAGTCAGAGGGAGTGAGTGAGTGACTGAGTGAGTGGGTGGTGTGAGGCCGGTGTGTGTGGTGTGTGGGGGCAGGGTGTGTGTGTGGTGTGTGCGGGTACGCGTGTGGTGTCTGTGGGTATACGTGGGGTGTGTCTGTGGTGTGCACAGGTGTGTTGCGTGTGTGGGGACGTGTGGTGTGTGCGTGTGCTGGGTACGGGTGCCACGTGGGGCCGCCGTGTGTGTGTGCAGCGTGGGTGTGTGGGGTGCGCCTGTGGGTGCAGGCGGGCAGAGACATGGCACGCAGACTCTAGACCATGTGAGCCAGCGGGGAAGCTCTGTCAGAAATGTTCACCAAGTCCTCTAGCTTCCATCCGCAGGGCTTCAGGCACAGGGCCTTTTGAGTTCTCCGTCAGCAGGGCAAGAGAACATGGGACATGTTTCCCCCCAGAGAGGGTTGCCCCCAGATATCAGAGGCCACTCGGAAAACTTCAGGACCCACCCACTCCCCCTCTCGGGTGAAGAGCCACACGCAAAGAAAGGAACAAACACACGTAGCACAGGACTCTCCCATCCAGAAGTGTGCATCCCCCGCTTCACGGAAACATCCTCCGGGCCCCTAAGGAACGTGTGGAAAAAATCACTCTATCGCCAAGGAGATAAGAGCCCTCGCTGAGAGCTTCTGAAGTCTGGAAGGACCAGGTAGAGGGAAAAACAGAAACGATTGCATTCTGCTGATAGGGGTAGTGTATGAAGTGACCAAAGGGGCTGTCCCTCTTTCAAAATTCACATTGTAAGCATTGCGTCCTTTGGGTCCTCTGTTTTTGCTTTGTGTGTGGGAAGCAACAGATTGAACGGTAGGGTCCTTTTCTTATTTATTTATTTAATATTTATTTATTTACTTACTTAGCCCACCCGCTCCCCCCCCCCCCCCCGCCCGCTCCCCGTCCCCCTCCCCCCCGGCTCCCCGTCCCCCTCCCCCTCCCCCTCCGTCTTCTCTCTGTCTCTCTTGCTGTTTCATTCAGGTTAGGGAATTAAAAAAACAAAACAAAACAAAACACAAACAAACAAAACCCCGGTATTTCTGCAGGTCAGAAGTAGACATGGAACACAACAGACTGGTTCCAAATAGGGAAAGGAGTCCATCAAGGCTGTATATGTTGTCACCCTGCTTATCCAGCTTACATGCTGAGTACACATCATGAGAAACGCTGGGTGGGATGAAGCACAAGCTGGAATCGAGGTTGCCCGGAGAAGTACCAATCCCCTCAGATATGCAAATGACACCACCCTTATGGCAGAAATGAAGTATCGAGTGGGTTTACAAAGTCGTGTTCGTTTCAGGTTTTCAGATTCTTTTCCCTTAGAGGTTAATGCAAAGTCATAAGTCTACACTCTCCTGGGCTGCATAGCGGGGCGCTTGTTTTTTGTGATTTTTTGTTTTGTTTGTTTTTTTTACTACCTGCCCTGTAAGCACTTTGATGGTTGCTTGTTGATTGTCTTGATGTACCGTTTATATGTGCAACGTGTTAACCGGACGTCCTAAGTTGACAGTCCTGCCCCTCTTCCCCCCCCCCCCCCCCACCCCCGATCGATCCTCGCTTCGTCAAGAAGTCAGGCATCCCACCTTTAGCATCCTACTCCTTCCTCATTTCCTCTCACCCCATGGAAGAAGTCGTTCCTCCAGTTTTTCCATCGGTTCTCTACACCTCGCCTGATGATGGCGGGTGACTTGGAAGGACTGACAGATGTGAAGAATGTTTGCAAGAGCCTTGGGTGAAGGCTCCTAGGATTGGCTCGGGGAAGTGGGTGGCGTGTCACTCACTAGAGACTGTGGAAGGTATGCCCCAAGTGGCAAACACCGTTGCTTTCAGTTGTTGTCGGTTTGCTCGTCTGCAGCGAGGGACAGGTCAGACTGTAGAAATCATGTCAAGGGTGTATTAACACCAGGCAGACTCATCTAAAGGCACTCCTGTCCTGTGAAGGTGGAGGGAGGGGAGGGGCAGAGGGACGATGAGGAAGGGAAGGAGAAAGCAAACGAGGAACAGGAACACACACACACACACACACACACACACACACACAGTGGGTGTGGTGTGGTGTGGTGTGGCGTGGCGTGTCTGTGGCATGCGCAGGTGTTGCGTGTGTGGGGGCAGTGTGTTGTGTTGTGGGTGTGTGTGTGGTATGTGGGGGTGGGGTGTGTGTGGGTATGCGCGGGGTGTGTGGGGGTGTGCCTGAGGGTGGTGCGAGTGAGACAGGGTGGTGCGAGTGAGACGGGGCGGGCAGAGAGACACAGCCACACACACACACTCACGCACGCACCACTTGTGTTGTCCTTTGCCTGGCTGTGTCTCTGCCTCGCCACACACGCCCCACTCGCCTACGCCCTGGCCACACATCCCCGACCCACCACGGACAACACAGAGAGTGTGTGTGTGTGGGGGGGGGGGGGTGGGGGTGGGAGGGGGTTGGTGTGTGTGTGTGTGGGGGGGGGGCCAGGGTGTGTGGGGTATGCCTGTCGGTGTGTGCCTGAGGGTGCGAGAAGGGGCGGTCAGAGACACACCCAGGCAAAGGACAACCCAGTCAGAGGGTGTGTGTGTGTGTGTGTGTGTGTGTGTGTGTGTGTATCTGCCCACGGCCCCTCCCACCCGCACCAGTGACAGGCACACCCCAGACACCCCACGCGTATCTCCCACACACCCCACACTCTGCCCCTGCTGCTGCACAGAAAGGACAGCAGAGAGAGGTGGGGTGGGTGGTGTACGACGTGGGTGGTGTGGGGCCGCTGTGTGTGGGGGGCACGCGTGGGGTGTGTCTGTGGCGTGCACAGTGTGTTGCTTGTGTGGTGTGCGGGGGCGTGTGTGTGTTGTGTACAGGTGCCACGTGTGTGTGTGGGGTGCGCGGGGGCAGACACACACAGTCACGCAAAGGACAACACAGTCAGAGAGAGAGAGAGACAGACAGACAGACAGACACAGAGACGGGATCGGGGATGCGTGCCTTTGGGTGGTGCGGTCAGAGACAGAGACACAGAGTCAGGCCAAAAACAACCAACATGTATGGACATCCTCCTGAACATTTGGCTGGACTTGTGTTTTTCTGAGCTCATCACCTCCGTTGATCAAGACCACTCCCATGAAACGTGAGTCTGCCACCCTCCCCTCAAACACCATCCAGCCATTTGTCTTTGGCAGGCAGACCGGGGAGTGTGTTCCGAGTTGGTGGGCAGGCGGTTGGGTGTCACCAGGCGAGCTTCGATCCTTGCCGTTCTGGCTCTGAACCTGACCGGAGTGAGTGGATCCGGGTGATCTCTCGTGTCTTTGTTTGAAACTCTTGGCGGGAGAAGGGAGATTCGCCCGCCAGCCCGCCAGCTCGCCAGCCCGCCAGCTCGCCAGCCCGCCAGCCCGCCAGCCCGCCAGCCCGCCAAGTGACAAGGCCAATAAGGAGGAAAAGCCCATTCCACTTGAGTTCAAACACCTGCTCTCCCAATCAAGCAGGTTTCTAAAGTGAGACTTCCAACCCAGGCCACAAAGCCGAACTGGCTAGCCGTCCACCCTCCCCGTGACCTCTGGCCCAAGGTGCCCCTCCCACACAGCCTCCTTCCACAGCCCGAGGGCATTCAAGAGTTGGGGCGGGCGGCCCGCCGGACCGCCCCCCCGCCGGACCATCTAAAAGAGCGACCGACAGAGAGCTGTCGAGAGAGCCGGCCGCAGCACGGGAGCTCCGGGGGCGACCGGCGGGGACTCATTGCCAGACAGGGTCCGTCCTAGTGCGCATTTCTACGCTCAGTCACCGACGCGGACAGGAGAACGGGACGCGACAACACTTCTGCAGAACGTCCCTGGGCGAGGTACGACGACCGGACGGACGGGAGGAGAGCGGGCGGGAGGGAGAAAGATTCTTGACTCCCCATCCACGGGGCAGCGGAATGCTCTCCCATCCGAGGGGGACCGCAGGCCAATGTCAGGCGGCGCGAGCACCCGCGCCGAGAAATACCTCGCCGTCACCCCCGTCCCTGTCACCACCTTTCAGCATACCAGGAGAAACCCCTTTTGTGACCCCGACGACGGCTCTTTTGGGAAAAACAACATGCAGCAACAGGACAAACAAAAGACGAACACACCATGTATACACACACACACACACACACACACACACACACACACACACACACACCCCTTCATATTGAAGGTACCGCTGTGTGTGTGTGTGTGTGTGTGTATGGTGTGTGCGGAACAAAAGACGCACACACCGTGCACGCGCGCGCACGCACGCACACACACACACACACACACACACACACACACACTCCATGTTGAAAGTACCCCTCCGTATTATGGCAGTGAAACAAAAAGGAAAGGCACACACCCATCACCCACATAACCCACATAACCGCAATGAAAAAACTCCACGCATCTTAAAAAGAAAACGCAAACGCCAGAGAACGGGTCGTACCGGCGACTCCGGCCGCCGAGGTCAATTCGACCCGGGAACGCAAGGCCATACAGCAGCCCATTGGGACGAAGCCAAGCAAAGCCAGGCTAGCTGGTTGATCCGCCGCTCCCTCGGCCCGGAGGCCAAGTGGGCCCCGGCCGGCTGGTCAACGCGGAGCTCCCTCGGCCCAGAAGCCAAGTGGGCTCCGGCCGGCTGGTCGACCCGGAGCTCCGTCGGCCCGGCGTCCAAGTGGGCCACGCCACACACGCCACACACGCTACCACCCCCGTCCCTGTCACCACCTTTCAACATACTAGGAGAAACCCCTTTTGTGACCCCGTGCAACGTACAGTAACAGGACAAACAAAAGACACACACACACACACACACACACACCCTTCATGTTGAAGGTAGCCCTGTGTGTGTGTGTGCGTGCGTGCGAAATAAAAGACGCACACACCATGCGGACGCACGCACGCACGCACGCACGCACACACACACACACACACACACACACACACATATCCCTTCATGTTGAAGGTACCCCTGTGTGTGTGTGCGCGCGCGTGCGAGACAAAAGACACACACACCATGCATGCACGCGCGGGCGCGCACACCCCTTCATGTTGAAAGTACCCCTCCGTATTATGGCAGTGAAACAAAAAGGAAAGGCACACACCCATCACCCACATAACCGCGATGAAAAAACTCCACGCATCTTAAAAAGAAACCGCAAACGCCAGAGAACGGGTCGTACTGGCGACTCCGCCCGCCCAGGTCAATTCGACCCGTGAACGCAAGGCCATACAGCAGTCCATTGGGGCGAAGCCAAGCAAAGCCGGGCCAGCTGGTCGACCCGCCGCTCCCTCCACCCGGAGGCCAAGTGGGCCCCGGGCGGCTGGTCGACCCGGAGCTCCGTCGGCCCAGCATCCAAGTGGGCCACGCCACACACGCCACCACCTCCGTTCTTGTCACTACCTTTCAACATACCAGGAGAAACCCCTTTTGTGACCCTGACGACGGCTGTTTTGAGAAAAGCACCGTACAGCAACAGGACAAACAAAAAAACGCACACACTATGTGCACGCGCGCGTACGTACACACACACACACACACACACACACACACACACACACA
>NC_083698.1:114558784-114578784 GCF_033118175.1 Dama dama | reverse complement strand
CCCAGACCGCGGGGAACGGGGGTGGAAGGGGACACAGGCGGTCGCACGCGCGGGACGAGGAGGAAGGCCGGCAGCGGTGGGGAGGGGCCGGCAAGCACGCGCAAGCAGGGGTCACGGGACCGGGGCGAGGGCGCCGCCCGGAGACCAGAAAACACCAGGACACAGCCGGGCCACCAGGAAAACCAGCGCGGGATCCCACCGCCACCCACACACGAGGGCGGTCCCACAACGCCTGGGACGCCGGCCGCTCCTGGCCATCCCTGGAGCGGGCCCCACACCCCAGCCCCGCCGCCAGGGCCGGCGTGCCGTCCACCCACCTTCCTCCATCCATCCATCCATCCATCCTCAACAGATCCGTCTTCCATCTAAGTCTGACCCCGAGGCTCAACATCCTGGGGACACACTCTCGAGCGAGGGCGGCCCAGACCGGGGGCCCACCACACCACCACCGGCTGCGGCTCAGGGGCAAGGGCGGGCACGACAGGCTCCTCCTCACCACGGCTGCGGGGCTGGGGGAGCCGGGGCCGACCAGGCAGTCGCACCCCAACCCCCCCGCCTTCCCCCTGGGCTCACACCACGGGGCCGGCTGCGCGCACACAGCACACGCACGGCCCCCCACTCGCCGAACACCCGGCGGGGCCCGGCGGGACCCTCCCCCAACTCAGAGGGGGGAGGCGCGGGCCGCAGTAGGCAACAAAAGCAGCACACGGCCCCACCGCGGGGCCGGCGCACCCATCACACCCCTTCCCCACAGAGGGGAGGGGGGGTTTTCTGCCCACGTGCTCTGGCAGTCGCCACGGTGGCCACTGCGCACTTGGGAGGGGCAGCAGCTGGGGGGTCCGGTACCCCAAGGCTCCCTCGCGGATCGCTAGAGAAGGCTTTCTCACCGAGGGCGCACCGTCCCTCACCCAAATCGTCTCTCCTTCGGGCCCACGGAGGCACACCAGGAGCCGCCACTCAACTGGGCGGGAGGGGTCTGCGGCATAGGTAAGCGGGCCACCACACAGGAGCGTGTGCGCGGGTCAGGGCCCCCTGGCAAGGCCTCACCCGTCAGCCGCCACAACGAGGGGAGCACACAATGCTTCTCTTACCGTCTCGACCCCCCCCCATGGGACACACGCACACCACCGTGGCGGGGACCCGAGGAGGACACAGGGTTAAGGGAAAACGACACCACCACTCGGCCTCGGGCACCTGAGGGACGACCTGGAGCACTCCAGGGGCACCACCGAGGGTCCAACGAGGCATGCTCACACACCCATGCGGGGGGCGCGCGGCATGGCAGCGGCACAGCCCTCCCCACCGCAGGGAGGGCCGCTCGCAGGGAGCACGCCAGGAAGGCGAAGCAAGCGCATCTGCTGTGTCCAAAGCCCAACGGCCCCCACTAGGCACCCCAAGGCGGGGGACGGGAGACCGAAGGTCAGGGCCGGAGGCCACACCCCAACCCCTGCCTTCCTCACCCTGCCCGACGGGCAAGGGGGAAAGACAGGCGAGGGGCCCCGCGGACAGACCGAGAAGAGCGGACACGTTCACTGGGAACGCCCGTCCCTCGTCCGGCACGGCTTAGGCCCGGCCCGGGAGAGCACGACCACACCACATCAATCAGTTGAGCCAAGGTGGAGGGTGGGGCGGGGGGGGGAGAGAAGGCAGGGAGAAGGCACAGGCGAGGACAGTCACCAGAGGGGCCCGCTTTAAACCTCACCGGCAACCTCCCCCCCCCGTCCCTGCCCACAACCTCACACCTCAGGCGAGGGCGGCCAACGACCCCAGGAGGAGAACACCTGACACGTGGCACGGAGCCTACAGGGCTGGGGTCGTCCCAGCCACCACCGGGTGCCCGCAGCGGGGAGCGCAGGGCCAAAGACCCACACCGCCTTGCCCCACCGCCCTCGGGTCGCCCAGAGGCGGCACCACGAGCTGGGTCGGCCAGACAACACCACACAGGAGAGCTGGCGCACAGGCCCAGGCGGGCGGCTCCAGCAGCAAAGGCCGAACCAGGCGCCAGCTGGCGGCCCACAGGCCCAGAGCCCCGCGTGCATCCAGAGACCCAAAGTCCTCGGTGGCAGACACCAAAGGAGACCGTGTCAGCACTTACCTGGTGGCAAAAAATACCTATTTTGGGCGACAAAATGACAGCAGACGACAGCGGGGCCCATCTACAACTCGCAAGGAGGGACCCCGGAACCTTGACCCGGCCACCTGTCCCCAGCACTACCCCATGAACACCAGGCCTGGAGCTCTCGGGGGCCATCTGGTCGACTTGGGGGGGGAGGGGGAGGGGAGGGGGCCGCGTGGTGGCAAAAGTTGGGGCGCGGACGCCAAGGGAGAGGGAGCTGGCCGGAGACTCCCTCCCCGCTTCGCCCACACGGGTAGGCGTACCGGTCCGTCCGAGTCTCCGAACGGGGATTTGACTTCGATGTGCATAAAGAAAAAAGAAGAAAGAACCGTCAGCGGGGCGCCTCCAACAAGACGAGCGGGCCCCGACCAGGGCCCACGCCCGGGGCCCAGACCGTCCTACACAGGGCACCCAGGACGGCTCGAGCCGGTCCCCACCCACCTCCTGACTGACCGGGATTCAGGGAGTTGGGGAGGGGTGAGAAAAAGTCGCGTCCGACGACCGAGACCCACGAGGGCACGCTGAAGGGTCGAGCGCGCCCTCCCCGGCCACCCGCGGAAGCAGGGCCCGGTCCATCCACGTCTCCGGACCTATCGGGACTTGGAGAAAAGAAAAGGCATGCGTGCCGGGAGACGCCTCAGGCGACCGGACCCCACCGGGGGACCGCACACGCGCCCGCGCCGGCCGTCCTCTCCGGGTCACCCCTCACGACTCCGGCGGGCGGGTCCCCACCTCCGGAGTGCGACGCGGAAAACACCTCGGTCAGAGAGAACCCGAGGGCCCGGACCCAGCCGCGCCCTCCGCCGACCTCCACGCCACAGTCCGGGCCGGTCCCCACCTCCGGAGCGGGGCCGAGGGCGAAGCAAACGCTCCTGAGGGCGACCCGGGAGGAGGCAGGACCGCCGAGTCCGAGTCCAGGCGCTCCGGGCAGGGAAGACCCTCTCCCTGCCCACCTCGGCGGTCCGGCCCAGGTAGGGCCCGGCCGGTCCGTCTCCACGGCCGGAGGGGCACGGGGAGATGCTGGTCGACCCGACCAGGCCGCCCCAGAGCCCGGATCTGGAGCGCCGCGACGGTCACCCTCCCCAGAAACCTAGAGAACCAATCTCCGGCGACAGCAGGACGTCCCTAGGCCTCGGTGTCACCGGGACTGTCACCGCCAGCATAGCCGGTCTCTGAGAGCACTGCCTCGGGCCCGGCGGCTGAGTCACAATCCTCCTGCAGGTCTCGCCGAAGCTCCGGAGGGGAGGGACAATATAAAAGCGGCCGCCAGGTGGCTCCTGACAACCGGCTCGACCGTCCCGAGGACGGGTCGCTGTCGCCGGCCGCCGAGGAGCCATCGCGCCGGCCGCCCAAACGCCCGAGCTCGGGCCGGAGCCTCCTCCGCCTCCGAGCCACGCGACGCGACGCGACCCCGGCCGCAGAGGAAGGGAGAGGAGCGGGGAACTATCTCCTCAGGAGGCTGCCCCGAAGGAGACGCGCTCCCCCGCCCACGCGATTCCAGGGTGGTGGGGGGACATTCCACGGAGACGCCGGCGGCGGGGGCTCGGGGGCCGAGAGAGGGGCACCAGTGACATCCCGGGCTCCCCCGGACCCCCTCCCCCCAAAAGAGGGAGTGAGAGAGAGAGGGAGGGAGGGAGGGAGGGAGGGACGGAGGGACGGAGGGACGGAGGGGAGGAGGGAGGGACCGACCGGCAAAGTGAAACCAGGCAAGCGCTGCTCGGAGAACAAAGCAGGACTTTCGAAAGCAGACACAGACACAGACACGCAAGCCCAGGAGCAAGAAAGGAAACGAAGGAGACACTCGGACCCCCAACAAGAGAAAACAAAACTCAACCTGGGTAGAGACCGTGACCAAGTCCAAAGACAACAAACACAAGCAAGCGCGGGTGGGTGGGGAAAGTGCACTTGAGGTCAGGAGAACGTGGATTTCAAGATCACTGGCCACAAACACCGGAAAGGCGGGCGGCCGGGCGGTCTGGGGTGGCAGGGCTGCGGGGGTGGGGTTGAGGGGCGTGGTGGGGAGGACCGAGTCAATAGGGATCCACTAAATAAGCCCCGGATTCCATGACAACAGCCAAGTCAATGAATGCATAACTTTTTGAAGTAGAACCGAAACCAAATGAAACAAAACCACCAGGCAGGAAAGGCAAGTCGTGGAACTGCTCTGGCAGCTTAAAAGTCAGAGGGAGGGAGGGAGGGAGGGAGGGAGGGAGGGGGAGAGAGAGAGGCAGAGAGAGAGAGAGAGACAGACAGAGAGAGAGACAGAGAGAGAGAGAGAAACGGAGAGGTAGAGAGAGAGAGAGAGAGCGCGCGCACATGTGCATATACGCATGTACATATGTATACGGACACATATTCGCATCTATATATACGTGCACACATGCGTATAAACAAGTACGTACGAAGGGCATGCATGCTCACGTACACGCATGTGTCTGTGCGTGCACGTATATGCCTAGGCATTTAAAGTGTGCATGTATGCTTGCGTGTATATACGTATGCACAGGCATCTATACACATACGTACACGGATATGCACGCGCATGAATACACATGCTCATATGTGCCTATACATAGATATACACACCTACATTGAAATAAACACGGGCGTATAAACGCATATAGATGCACACGTGTGTGTGCGTGTGTGTGCGTGTGATGTATACGCACAGGTGTGTGTGTGTGTACGCATGTGCGGACACGTACGTGCATGCTTACATATGCGCACATATCCGCCTGTGTATATGCACACGTGTATGTACACGCGTATGCATACATATGTACGCATACCTAGACGTCTACATGTAGCGTATATACGTCCACACAGACGTACGGCTGTATATGTGTATACATATACACACATGTATGTGTAAGTGAACATACACGCATATACGTAGGTACAGTTGCAAGTGTGTGTATAGAGTGCATATACACAGATTGATGTGCATAGATGCACACACACGCGTATACGCATATGCATACGCGCGTATGTATACATACACGTACGTATTAGTCATCGTACATGTGCCTATGTGCATACATACGCATGTGTCTGCGTAGATGTCTACGTGCGCGCGTGTGTGTATACATATAGGCGTCAGACAACTGAACCTCCAAAAGAGAAACAATCCCCGATGAGCGAAGTCGGCAGGAGGCCCGAACAGACACCTTCATTCAAAATAAAGGTAGAACAGACAGACACTCAGAAGCACAAGGTAGAAAACAAATCAATGGCGGGGCTGGGCTGGGCTGGGGCTGCTGGGGGTGGGGGCGGGCTCACGGAAGCACCCCGGGGCGTTTATCTGGACAACGATAACTTGGAGGGGAAAGGCCCAGGAGCTGGACTCGCAATCGCGACAGCAAGTTTGAAACATCAAAAGACAGTGGCTCCTGATCGATGGAATGCGTCTTTCCTGCAGCTGAGAAAAGTGTTGACGGACTCAGAGATATCAGAGCTCATCACCTGGCACCTCACAGAGAGAGAAACCCCATCACTAGGGAAACGAGTCCTGGGATCCCTCAGGACACTCCACCAAAGATTCCCCATCCGACCCAACCCGGCAACTCCACGGAGTGCCTACGGCGGGGACCAAGAAGATATGCGCGTGTGTATGTGTGGTATCGACACCTATACCTAGGTAGACATCCGTACAAACAGAATGATAGAACTCTCTGTCTGTGTGCCTACACCTGTATCTATTCAGGTGCGCGTGTGCGCACGCGCATGCAGACACACACACACACACACACACACACACACACACACACACACCACACCACACCCACCACACCCACCCACCCCCCCCACACACACACACAAATGGGACTCAACCACCAGAAGGGAATAAAATCTCACAGTCTGCAGGAACTTGGAGAGATCTTTAGAAAGGCTATTATGCTAAATGAAGCACCTCAGATCAGTCGTTTCCATGCAGAATCTACCAAAGGATACACCGTGAACAGAACAGAACAAATCAGAAGCAGGCTCATAGATACCGTAAAGGAACACATGGGTGGTGGCCAGAGGAGGGAGGGGGTGACGCGGTGGCGTGGGTGGGTGGGGAGGGGGAGAGAATGAGTGAGTGCCACTGGTGACGGAGACAGACGAAGCGGTGCAGCCTTCCACGGATGAAATCAATGAGTCACCGGCACGTCATGACACCAAATGCCATCTGCCGTGACACCAAGTGGTGACGGACAGTCACTCACGAGATGTATCCTGGTGATCGCTGTGTCCTTCCTGCGCTACACTGAAACATCGTCTGTACACCTGAAAATTAATGGGGGAACAACAACAGCAACAAAAACAAAACAAGGAAAGAAGGAAGGGAGGGAGGGAGGGAGGGAGGAAGGAAGGCAGGCAAAAGAAAACGTTGTCAGTCAGTTAGACGTCAATTTGAGAAGAGTGGGACTGAGAGGGGTGGGGGAGAGAAACTAGGGTGAGGAGGAGGAGGAACAGGAGCAGGAGCAGGAGGAGGAGGAGGAAGAAAAGGACCAAGTGCCTTGAGGGGGAGAGGGAGATAAAGGATCCAAAGAGTGGACAGGACGGTCAGGTCAGTGCCATAGGGAAAGGAAACGAAGCCAAGGAACACATTCCCAACGGTGGTTTTCTTCAGTCCAAGATCAAGATGTGTATCAAGATGTGCTATCGCACAGTGTCCTTCCTCCAGCACAGAGGGACACACAGGCCTCACTTGGCGAGGCAGTTCAGGATAACCCTGAACGCTGAAGCTGAAAAAAGAAGCCGTCACGTTCATCCATGGCTGAAAAGTACCATGGTCCTACGACATGACATTCAAAAATCCTACCAAACCATTGAAAGACTCTCTCACTCACTCGCCATTAAAAATGTAGAGAACAGAAAAGGAGCGAAACGATGGTGGGTGGGTGGATGGATGGGTGGATGGATGGATTTCCATGATAGTCTGATTATGGAACACACTGACAGAAAAGCATCCGATTCACTTCTGTAAAGAATCTGTCTTGCCTTCCCGGCCTGGTGTCTTTCGTATGTCTGGATGATTCCCTCCCCCACCCCCACTCCCAGCTTTAAGGTCAGCCTCCAAAACGAAGCCCTGTGTGCTCTCAAGGTCCCGCCGGAACTCTCTCTTCGGAGCGCCCTTCTGAAGGGGGACGTTTTCACCCACGTCATCGCCCTGAGACCGCTTCAGCCTGTCCCTCCCCTCCCCCCACCGCCGCCTGCCTCCCTCCTGCTCCTCTTCCTCCTCCTCTTCCTCCTCCTCTGAACTCTTGGGCTTCTCCTCTCACTGGCCTCTCATCCCACACGGTGGCAGTGTCGGCCCAGGTATGCTCAGGTGTTTCCTAACCGCATCCAAGTGGACTTCCACTGTTTCTCGGCTGCGTCGTTCTGGGACCATTTCTTCCTGGCCTTTTCCACGGGTGGGGGAGACCTGGACGGGCCGGGCCCAGGCGGGGCGGGGGTGGGGGTGAGGGAGCGTGCATGTGGGGGGAAGGGTGGGGGCAGAGAGGAGGAGGAGGAGGAGGCCGGGGGGGGGGGGGGGGGGAAGGGGGGGGGAGGGGGAACACAACTCCCCAGTGCCAGTGCGTGCCTATGGCCTGGAAAACAGATCACACGCCAGGCTAGCTCCGAAAAAGGGGATCGGTCATGAGACCGACCGGGCACGTGTGTTCTTTGCAGAGTCCCTGCAGATCGAACAGGCAGGGGCAAATTTTGGGCTTCCCACAGTTAGAACTGTTCAGCCATTGTAGAAACAGGCGTCGTCTGAAACACCGGGGTTAGGCTCTCGGCGCGATGTCCACAAGCCGTGGCCATTGAAATGTGTGCACACTGGAGCCGCCATGCAGAGGGAGATCTCATCCGGCTCCATGTGTTCTTCCAGTGAATAGGCCGGGATCTCAGGAAGAACAGACATCCAGAGAGTTGAGTGAATCTGACCGTCACGCTTTCAGAATTCAAGTGAACTAGAAAGGAGGTTCACTCACATGTGAGTTTGTCTTTCCATAGGCTGAATCCTCTCTTTGAGCAGATTAGGGTTCCGGGGGCAAAATGGAGCAGAGAGGACAGAGAGTTCCCTTAGGTCCCCTGCTCCTCCCGCAACGGCCTTAGGAACATCCTGCCCCAGAGGAGTGTGCCGGCCACAACCCACACGGAGACGTCAGTGTCAGTCATCCTCGTCCAGAGTCCCCCGTCTGCCCTCGCCTTCATGCCTGCCTGGCATTGTCCATTCTATAGGTTTGTATCGAACCTGCCCGGAGCCCAGTGGCATCTTCCCTGATCGGGGATCGATCGAAAACACCCCTGTCCCCTGCCTCATCGGCAGGTGGATTCTTAACCACTGGACCACCAGGCAGGGAAGTCCCTTCACAGCCTTCTAAAATCATCTACCCTGAAACATGAAATATTGTCATCCGAATCATTGGACCATCACGACTGAAATGAAGGAAAATATGTTCGTTAAAGAAAGCCTCAACTCCTCAGTGCTTGCCTTAGAACCACAAAGGCATCTCTCTCTCTCTCTCTCTCTCTCTCTGTCTCTCTGTCTCTCTCTGTCTCTCTCTCTCTCTGTCTCTCTGTCTCTCTCTGTCTCTCTCTCTGTCTCTCTCTCTCTCTCTCTCTCTCTCTCTCTCTCTCTCACACACACGCTCCATAGTCCGAAGGAAACCAACTTCTGTGTTTATCCATCCCACTTGTTGTGTCTGTTGTGCCTTCGCTAGTCAAAGAAGCTGATCTAATGTGGAATCCGATGTCTTCTTCTCTAGGACACTTCGAAAAGGAGCAAGAGTGCCAGTTTGTGAGAACCGAAGGCCAAACCGGCGTGATGTAACCCGGCGATGTGTGTGGTCAGAGGCCCATCTAGATTCGCACTCCAGTTCACGGAGGGGAGCGGTGGGAACAGGAGTGTGGACCCTTCCCACTCCCCCAGTGAACATCTGTCCCGTGGAAGGGGTATAGGAACCTCATGACCTGACCCACGTGGTGAACAGTCGCCAAAGACAAAGAATTCCTACAGCCAGACGTTTGCAACCACGAACCCTGTCCCTCCATCACCTGACCTTTCAGAATGCTACGTGGAACCCTTTCAAGAAGCTTGGGGCAGAAAAAAAAAAAAAAAAAAAAAAAAAAGAAGCAGCAGCAGCAGCAGCTGGGGGCTTGGAGGTATGGACCCCTGAATTCTCCTCGCTCGGCCCTCCCTGCAAGAAAACGTTGTGTGCTTGCCTGCGCCCCACATGCCAACTTTTCGGGGGATCGGACCTCCCAGGGTGCCCCTGCACCAGGCACCCTGCCTGCGTGCGACATCCCAAGAGATCCTATGGAGAAACATCTCCGGCCACTCACATGACATCTGCATCGCTGGCAAGTGACCCTTCAGACCTCCACATAGATACGTGAGCACAAACGCTCCTTCACAATCTGGGACACCTCGTAGGCTGTGTGAGCTCCTCTGGTTCAGCACTCCCTCGACTTGGCTGTGGTTTTGGTTCTGTTCTGCTCTGTTCTGTGTTTGCTTTCTGACCCGCGTGATCTCTCTGGATAGGGCACCCCCAATCAAAGCGAAAATAAATCGAGTCTGTGTGAATACTATTCATGCATCAAGCGGGGATATCAACGACCTCTATGTGGATCCATAAAAATGGCCGTGTGGTGTTCAGGAGGATCATTCTGTGTTTTCTGGGTGCACTATTTGCTGTCCATTATTTCACGTGCCTTTTGGGCATGGCTGATGGAGACGGACACGAAGCAGCAGGGCGGCAATCTGGCATCTCGGCCTAGAGCGGTTTCCCAAGTGACATCTCAGAACAGGGGCTGAGAAGGCCATGGCCACCCCTCCACGGGGCCCCCTCGGTGGCCGGAGGGTGGGGGTGGGAGTGGGGCTGGCGTTGTGGAGACGAGACGGGGGGTGGGGGGGGTGGGGGGGTTGGTGGTGGTGGTGGTGGTGGTGGTGGTAGTGGTGGTGTAGAGCTGGGCTAGGGGTTGGGGGCGTGCGAGGCGAGGGGACCGGTCCAGGTCCCCCTGAGAAGTGAAAAGTGAAGGCAGGTTCTCTCCCACTGAGAACTTCCTTCCTTCACGCATGTGAGAGGAGCAAGTTTCTCTCCGATCCACGGCCCTGCATCGTTTTCGCCCTGTTCAAAAAAAAAAAAAAAAAAAAAAAAAAACGGACAAAAACGTATTTGTTTATCTTGGCTTGTTTTCTGGCCCAGGCCAAAGACCTCTTTGAGAGTGTCCAAAGGATCTGACAGGATGGGAGGGTGCAGGTCAATCCATGTGTCAAGAAGAGATCCAGGGACTCTCTCACAGCTGTGACTCGGGCCTTTTTCAGAAACAGGCCAATTTTGATGACTCCCTGGACAAGGGAGTCACCCCAGAAGTTTCCTTGAGGGGACCGAGTTGCAGGAGTCGGGGGCATGGCCCCGCCGCCGCCGCCAGAGGGCCTCCTCAGCCCGGCAGGCCGGCCTGCAGGCAGGCAGGCAGGCAGGCAGGCAGGCAGACAGGCAGGGGCTATTGTCTGTGGGCCCCACCCCCACCCTCCCCCTGCAGGGCCTCGTCAGATAGCTTCATTCAAATGCAGAAAGCTTTCCAGTCAAGTCAGAGCCTTTGACTTTGCCTCGAGCTTCCCTCTATTGAATGGTGATCCGCCCCACCCCCATTTCTCCATTTCTCCACCTTGAGGCTGCCCCTTGGGCACTGCGTGGAGGAAGGGGGCTAGGGGTGGGGCGGGAGGCTGAGGGACAAACTCACCTTGTGTCAGGCCAAAGAAGTCTCTTCCTTTTCGTAACCCAGGAAACCCCACTCATGCATGTGAGGATCACAGACGTGCGTTGAAGCAGCCATCATCACTTGACATCTTCCTCCGTGGAAGGAGGTTTTCATTCCTGCCTGCCTTCAGAGAGACAGAGAAGGAGGGAGGGGCGGAGCGTTCCTCTGGCGCTGGCCGGTTCTTGGTTCTTAAGTTACTTGAGTCCAAAACACTCCACAAGACATGGAGGTTCATGTGAGGTGGGGTGGGGTGGGGTCGGCGGCCTGCTCTGGACCCCAGCAGTTCCCTCCTCTGACACTTCCCTGAAACCCATGAAAAGCTGAACTGGTGACTGTGTGTGTGAGTGCATGCATGTACGCGTGTACGTGAGAAACGGCGCGTGTGCGTGTGCATGGACCTGAGAGAGAAGTCCCGCCCCCCTCAAAAAAAAGGGGGGGGGGGGAGAAAGGGGGAAACAACAACAATAACAACAACAACAACAAATCCAGAAGGAAAGAAGGAAGGAACGAGGGAAGGACCAAATAGGTTAGTTAGTACGGGCCTCCATGTCGTGGAAAGAGTTTCTGAGCACAGATCCTCCGTTCAGTGAAACACTTATCGTATCTCCTCTCAGGAGGCTGTGAGGTCGACAGACAGGTTCGGGAAAGCAGGCCTGGGGTGCAAGCAATCAGGTAATTTTTTTCCTCAGAGGCACTTGTAGGGAAAGCAAAGAAACACACCGGTTCATCCCTGGAGTGGATTCATTCGAAACCAGTCGGTGGAGGGGGAGTCAGTCAAGGAGATGTCTAGACGTCAGAGTTGGGTACTGGAGCGGGTTGCCATGTCCTTCTCCAGGAGACCTTCCTGGCCCGGGGATGGAACCCGGGTCTCCTGCATGAAGCAGGCAGACTCTTGACCGTGTGAGCCAGCGGGGAAGCTCTGTCAGAAATGTTCACCAAGTCCTCTACCTTCCATCCGCAGGGCTTCAGGCACAGGGCCTTTTGAGTTCTCCGTCAGCAGGGCAAGAGAACATGGGACATGTTTCCCCCCAGAGAGGGTTGCCCCCAGATATCGGAGGCCACTCGGAAAACTTCAGGACCCACTCCCCCTCTCGGGTGAAGAGCCACACGCAAAGAAAGGAACAAACACACGTAGCACGGGACTCTCCCATCCAGAAGTGTGTATCCCCCGCTTCACGGAAACATCCTCCGGGCCCCTAAGGAACGTGTGGAAAAAATCACTCTATCGCCAAGGAGATAAGAGCCCTCGCTGAGAGCTTCTGAAGTCTGGAAGGACCAGGTAGAGGGAAAAACAGAAACGATTGCATTCTGCTGATAGGGGTAGTGTATGAAGTGACCAAAGGGGCTGTCCCTCTTTCAAAATTCGCATTGTAAACATTGTGTCCTTTGGGTCCTCTGTTTTTGCTTTGTGTGTGGGAAGCAACAGATTGAACGGTAGGGTCCTTTTCTTATTTATTTTATTTTTATTTATTTACTTAGCCCGCCCGCCCATCCCTCCATCTTCTCTCTGTCTCTCTCGCTTTTCATTCAGGTTAGGGAATTAAAAAACAGAACAAAACAAAACAAAGCAAGCAAGCAAGCAAGCAAGCAAGCAAGCAAGCAAGCAAACAACAACAACAACAACAACAACAACAACCCGGTATTTCTGCAGGTCAGGAAGCAACAGTTAGAAGTAGACATGGAACACAACAGAGTGGTTCCAAAGAGGGAAAGGAGTCCATCAAGGCTGTTATGTGGTCACCTTGCTTATCCAGCTTACATGCTGAGTGAGTACACATCATGAGAAACGCTGGGTGGGATGAAGCACAAGCTGGAATCGAGGTTGCCCGGAGAAGTACCAATCCCCTCAGATATGCAAATGACACCACCCTTATGGCAGAAATGAAGTATCGAGTGGGTTTACCAAGTCGTGTTCGTTTCAGGTTTTCAGATTCTTTTCCCTTAGAGGTTAATGCAAAGTCATAAGTCTACTCTCCTGGGCTGCATAGTGGGGTGCTTGTTTTGTGTGTGTGTGTGTGTGTGTGTGTGTGTGTGTGTGTGTGTGTTTTGTTTGTTTGTTTTTTTACTACCTGCCCTGTAAGCACTTTGATGGGTGCTTGTTGATTGTCTTGATGTACCGTTTATATGTGCACGTGTTCAACCGGACCTCCTAAGTTCACAGTCCTGCTCCTCCCTCCTCCACCCCCCCCACCCCGATCGATCCTCGCTTCGTCAAGAAGTCAGGCATCCCACCTTTAGCATCCTACTCCTTCCTCATTTCCTCCCACCCCATGGAAGAAGTCATTCCTCCAGTTTTTCCATCGGTTCTCTACACCTCGCCTGATGATGGCAGGTGACTGGAAGACTGACAGATGTGAAGAGTTTTGCAAGAGCCTTGGGTGAAGGCTCCTAGGATTGGCTCGGGGAAGTGGGTGGCGTGTCACTCACTAGAGACTGTGGAAGGTATGCCCCAAGTGGCAAACACCGTTGCTTTCAGTTGTTGTCGGTTTGCTCGTCTGCAGCGAGGGATGGAAGGAAGGCTTCCACCTTCCACGGAGAAAGCTATATACCTAGCGTACCAAGGAGGTTTGACCACCCCCTAGGTTACAGGCGTGACAGGTCAGAGTGTAGAAATCGTCATGTCAAGGGTGTATTAACAACAGGCAGGCTCATCTTAAAGGCACTCCTGTCCTGTGAAGGTGGAGGGAGGGGCGGGAGGGGCATAGGGACGATGAGGAAGGGAAGGAGAAAGCGAGGAACACGAACACGAACACACACACTGTGTGTGTGTGTGTGTGTGTGTGTGTGTGTGTGGTGTGGTGTGTCTGTGGCATGCGCAGGTGTTGCGTGTGTGGTGTGTGGGGGGGAGTGTGTTGTGTGTGCTGTGTGGGGGCATAGTGTGTGTGGGTATGTGTGGGGTGTGTGGGGTGTGCCTCTGGGTGGTGCGAGTGTGAGAGGGGGCGGGCAGAGAGACACAGCCAGGCAAAGAACAACACAGAGTGTGTGCATGGGTGTGTGTCTGGCTGTGTCCCTCTGCCCGCCCGCTCTCACACTCGCACCACCCGGAGGCACATCCCACGCATACCCACACACCCCGCGCTCCCCGCACCCACACTCACCCCGCACTCCCCGCCCCCACACCCCCCCACCACAATCCCCCCCACACCCGCGCCCCACACCACACACGCGAAGGACAACACAGAGTGTGTGTGTGTGGGGGGGGGGGAGAGCAGGGGGTGTGGGGATGCGTGTGGTGTGTGCCTCAGGGTGGTGTGAGTGTGAGAGAGGGCGGGCAGAGAGACACAGCCAGGCAGAGGACAACACAGCGTGTGTGTGGTGTGGTGTGTCTGTGTGGCGTGCGCAGGTGTTGTGTGTGTGGTGTGTGTGGGGTGTGCCTGTCAGTGGTGCGAATTTGAGAGGGGGTGGGCAGAGACACAGCCAGGCAAAGGACAACCCAGAGTGTGTGTGTGTGTGTGTGTGTGTGTGTGTGTGTGTGTGTGTGTGTATCTGCCCACGGCACCTCACACCTGCACCAGGAACATCCCACACACCCCACGCATACCCCCACACACCACACACTGCCCGCCCCCCCCACCCCCCGCAGGCCCACCCCCACACAGAAAGGACAACACAGTCAGAGGGAGTGAGTGAGTGACTGAGTGAGTGGGTGGTGTGAGGCCGGTGTGTGTGGTGTGTGGGGGCAGGGTGTGTGTGTGGTGTGTGCGGGTACGCGTGTGGTGTCTGTGGGTATACGTGGGGTGTGTCTGTGGTGTGCACAGGTGTGTTGCGTGTGTGGGGACGTGTGGTGTGTGCGTGTGCTGGGTACGGGTGCCACGTGGGGCCGCCGTGTGTGTGTGCAGCGTGGGTGTGTGGGGTGCGCCTGTGGGTGCAGGCGGGCAGAGACATGGCACGCAGACTCTAGACCATGTGAGCCAGCGGGGAAGCTCTGTCAGAAATGTTCACCAAGTCCTCTAGCTTCCATCCGCAGGGCTTCAGGCACAGGGCCTTTTGAGTTCTCCGTCAGCAGGGCAAGAGAACATGGGACATGTTTCCCCCCAGAGAGGGTTGCCCCCAGATATCAGAGGCCACTCGGAAAACTTCAGGACCCACCCACTCCCCCTCTCGGGTGAAGAGCCACACGCAAAGAAAGGAACAAACACACGTAGCACAGGACTCTCCCATCCAGAAGTGTGCATCCCCCGCTTCACGGAAACATCCTCCGGGCCCCTAAGGAACGTGTGGAAAAAATCACTCTATCGCCAAGGAGATAAGAGCCCTCGCTGAGAGCTTCTGAAGTCTGGAAGGACCAGGTAGAGGGAAAAACAGAAACGATTGCATTCTGCTGATAGGGGTAGTGTATGAAGTGACCAAAGGGGCTGTCCCTCTTTCAAAATTCACATTGTAAGCATTGCGTCCTTTGGGTCCTCTGTTTTTGCTTTGTGTGTGGGAAGCAACAGATTGAACGGTAGGGTCCTTTTCTTATTTATTTATTTAATATTTATTTATTTACTTACTTAGCCCACCCGCTCCCCCCCCCCCCCCCGCCCGCTCCCCGTCCCCCTCCCCCCCGGCTCCCCGTCCCCCTCCCCCTCCCCCTCCGTCTTCTCTCTGTCTCTCTTGCTGTTTCATTCAGGTTAGGGAATTAAAAAAACAAAACAAAACAAAACACAAACAAACAAAACCCCGGTATTTCTGCAGGTCAGAAGTAGACATGGAACACAACAGACTGGTTCCAAATAGGGAAAGGAGTCCATCAAGGCTGTATATGTTGTCACCCTGCTTATCCAGCTTACATGCTGAGTACACATCATGAGAAACGCTGGGTGGGATGAAGCACAAGCTGGAATCGAGGTTGCCCGGAGAAGTACCAATCCCCTCAGATATGCAAATGACACCACCCTTATGGCAGAAATGAAGTATCGAGTGGGTTTACAAAGTCGTGTTCGTTTCAGGTTTTCAGATTCTTTTCCCTTAGAGGTTAATGCAAAGTCATAAGTCTACACTCTCCTGGGCTGCATAGCGGGGCGCTTGTTTTTTGTGATTTTTTGTTTTGTTTGTTTTTTTTACTACCTGCCCTGTAAGCACTTTGATGGTTGCTTGTTGATTGTCTTGATGTACCGTTTATATGTGCAACGTGTTAACCGGACGTCCTAAGTTGACAGTCCTGCCCCTCTTCCCCCCCCCCCCCCCCACCCCCGATCGATCCTCGCTTCGTCAAGAAGTCAGGCATCCCACCTTTAGCATCCTACTCCTTCCTCATTTCCTCTCACCCCATGGAAGAAGTCGTTCCTCCAGTTTTTCCATCGGTTCTCTACACCTCGCCTGATGATGGCGGGTGACTTGGAAGGACTGACAGATGTGAAGAATGTTTGCAAGAGCCTTGGGTGAAGGCTCCTAGGATTGGCTCGGGGAAGTGGGTGGCGTGTCACTCACTAGAGACTGTGGAAGGTATGCCCCAAGTGGCAAACACCGTTGCTTTCAGTTGTTGTCGGTTTGCTCGTCTGCAGCGAGGGACAGGTCAGACTGTAGAAATCATGTCAAGGGTGTATTAACACCAGGCAGACTCATCTAAAGGCACTCCTGTCCTGTGAAGGTGGAGGGAGGGGAGGGGCAGAGGGACGATGAGGAAGGGAAGGAGAAAGCAAACGAGGAACAGGAACACACACACACACACACACACACACACACACACAGTGGGTGTGGTGTGGTGTGGTGTGGCGTGGCGTGTCTGTGGCATGCGCAGGTGTTGCGTGTGTGGGGGCAGTGTGTTGTGTTGTGGGTGTGTGTGTGGTATGTGGGGGTGGGGTGTGTGTGGGTATGCGCGGGGTGTGTGGGGGTGTGCCTGAGGGTGGTGCGAGTGAGACAGGGTGGTGCGAGTGAGACGGGGCGGGCAGAGAGACACAGCCACACACACACACTCACGCACGCACCACTTGTGTTGTCCTTTGCCTGGCTGTGTCTCTGCCTCGCCACACACGCCCCACTCGCCTACGCCCTGGCCACACATCCCCGACCCACCACGGACAACACAGAGAGTGTGTGTGTGTGGGGGGGGGGGGGTGGGGGTGGGAGGGGGTTGGTGTGTGTGTGTGTGGGGGGGGGGCCAGGGTGTGTGGGGTATGCCTGTCGGTGTGTGCCTGAGGGTGCGAGAAGGGGCGGTCAGAGACACACCCAGGCAAAGGACAACCCAGTCAGAGGGTGTGTGTGTGTGTGTGTGTGTGTGTGTGTGTGTGTATCTGCCCACGGCCCCTCCCACCCGCACCAGTGACAGGCACACCCCAGACACCCCACGCGTATCTCCCACACACCCCACACTCTGCCCCTGCTGCTGCACAGAAAGGACAGCAGAGAGAGGTGGGGTGGGTGGTGTACGACGTGGGTGGTGTGGGGCCGCTGTGTGTGGGGGGCACGCGTGGGGTGTGTCTGTGGCGTGCACAGTGTGTTGCTTGTGTGGTGTGCGGGGGCGTGTGTGTGTTGTGTACAGGTGCCACGTGTGTGTGTGGGGTGCGCGGGGGCAGACACACACAGTCACGCAAAGGACAACACAGTCAGAGAGAGAGAGAGACAGACAGACAGACAGACACAGAGACGGGATCGGGGATGCGTGCCTTTGGGTGGTGCGGTCAGAGACAGAGACACAGAGTCAGGCCAAAAACAACCAACATGTATGGACATCCTCCTGAACATTTGGCTGGACTTGTGTTTTTCTGAGCTCATCACCTCCGTTGATCAAGACCACTCCCATGAAACGTGAGTCTGCCACCCTCCCCTCAAACACCATCCAGCCATTTGTCTTTGGCAGGCAGACCGGGGAGTGTGTTCCGAGTTGGTGGGCAGGCGGTTGGGTGTCACCAGGCGAGCTTCGATCCTTGCCGTTCTGGCTCTGAACCTGACCGGAGTGAGTGGATCCGGGTGATCTCTCGTGTCTTTGTTTGAAACTCTTGGCGGGAGAAGGGAGATTCGCCCGCCAGCCCGCCAGCTCGCCAGCCCGCCAGCTCGCCAGCCCGCCAGCCCGCCAGCCCGCCAGCCCGCCAAGTGACAAGGCCAATAAGGAGGAAAAGCCCATTCCACTTGAGTTCAAACACCTGCTCTCCCAATCAAGCAGGTTTCTAAAGTGAGACTTCCAACCCAGGCCACAAAGCCGAACTGGCTAGCCGTCCACCCTCCCCGTGACCTCTGGCCCAAGGTGCCCCTCCCACACAGCCTCCTTCCACAGCCCGAGGGCATTCAAGAGTTGGGGCGGGCGGCCCGCCGGACCGCCCCCCCGCCGGACCATCTAAAAGAGCGACCGACAGAGAGCTGTCGAGAGAGCCGGCCGCAGCACGGGAGCTCCGGGGGCGACCGGCGGGGACTCATTGCCAGACAGGGTCCGTCCTAGTGCGCATTTCTACGCTCAGTCACCGACGCGGACAGGAGAACGGGACGCGACAACACTTCTGCAGAACGTCCCTGGGCGAGGTACGACGACCGGACGGACGGGAGGAGAGCGGGCGGGAGGGAGAAAGATTCTTGACTCCCCATCCACGGGGCAGCGGAATGCTCTCCCATCCGAGGGGGACCGCAGGCCAATGTCAGGCGGCGCGAGCACCCGCGCCGAGAAATACCTCGCCGTCACCCCCGTCCCTGTCACCACCTTTCAGCATACCAGGAGAAACCCCTTTTGTGACCCCGACGACGGCTCTTTTGGGAAAAACAACATGCAGCAACAGGACAAACAAAAGACGAACACACCATGTATACACACACACACACACACACACACACACACACACACACACACACACCCCTTCATATTGAAGGTACCGCTGTGTGTGTGTGTGTGTGTGTGTATGGTGTGTGCGGAACAAAAGACGCACACACCGTGCACGCGCGCGCACGCACGCACACACACACACACACACACACACACACACACACTCCATGTTGAAAGTACCCCTCCGTATTATGGCAGTGAAACAAAAAGGAAAGGCACACACCCATCACCCACATAACCCACATAACCGCAATGAAAAAACTCCACGCATCTTAAAAAGAAAACGCAAACGCCAGAGAACGGGTCGTACCGGCGACTCCGGCCGCCGAGGTCAATTCGACCCGGGAACGCAAGGCCATACAGCAGCCCATTGGGACGAAGCCAAGCAAAGCCAGGCTAGCTGGTTGATCCGCCGCTCCCTCGGCCCGGAGGCCAAGTGGGCCCCGGCCGGCTGGTCAACGCGGAGCTCCCTCGGCCCAGAAGCCAAGTGGGCTCCGGCCGGCTGGTCGACCCGGAGCTCCGTCGGCCCGGCGTCCAAGTGGGCCACGCCACACACGCCACACACGCTACCACCCCCGTCCCTGTCACCACCTTTCAACATACTAGGAGAAACCCCTTTTGTGACCCCGTGCAACGTACAGTAACAGGACAAACAAAAGACACACACACACACACACACACACACCCTTCATGTTGAAGGTAGCCCTGTGTGTGTGTGTGCGTGCGTGCGAAATAAAAGACGCACACACCATGCGGACGCACGCACGCACGCACGCACGCACACACACACACACACACACACACACACACATATCCCTTCATGTTGAAGGTACCCCTGTGTGTGTGTGCGCGCGCGTGCGAGACAAAAGACACACACACCATGCATGCACGCGCGGGCGCGCACACCCCTTCATGTTGAAAGTACCCCTCCGTATTATGGCAGTGAAACAAAAAGGAAAGGCACACACCCATCACCCACATAACCGCGATGAAAAAACTCCACGCATCTTAAAAAGAAACCGCAAACGCCAGAGAACGGGTCGTACTGGCGACTCCGCCCGCCCAGGTCAATTCGACCCGTGAACGCAAGGCCATACAGCAGTCCATTGGGGCGAAGCCAAGCAAAGCCGGGCCAGCTGGTCGACCCGCCGCTCCCTCCACCCGGAGGCCAAGTGGGCCCCGGGCGGCTGGTCGACCCGGAGCTCCGTCGGCCCAGCATCCAAGTGGGCCACGCCACACACGCCACCACCTCCGTTCTTGTCACTACCTTTCAACATACCAGGAGAAACCCCTTTTGTGACCCTGACGACGGCTGTTTTGAGAAAAGCACCGTACAGCAACAGGACAAACAAAAAAACGCACACACTATGTGCACGCGCGCGTACGTACACACACACACACACACACACACACACA
>NC_083698.1:114526284-114546284 GCF_033118175.1 Dama dama | reverse complement strand
CGGTGGGGAGGGGCCGGCAAGCACGCGCAAGCAGGGGTCACGGGACCGGGGCGAGGGCGCCGCCCGGAGACCAGAAAACACCAGGACACAGCCGGGCCACCAGGAAAACCAGCGCGGGATCCCACCGCCACCCACACACGAGGGCGGTCCCACAACGCCTGGGACGCCGGCCGCTCCTGGCCATCCCTGGAGCGGGCCCCACACCCCAGCCCCGCCGCCAGGGCCGGCGTGCCGTCCACCCACCTTCCTCCATCCATCCATCCATCCATCCTCAACAGATCCGTCTTCCATCTAAGTCTGACCCCGAGGCTCAACATCCTGGGGACACACTCTCGAGCGAGGGCGGCCCAGACCGGGGGCCCACCACACCACCACCGGCTGCGGCTCAGGGGCAAGGGCGGGCACGACAGGCTCCTCCTCACCACGGCTGCGGGGCTGGGGGAGCCGGGGCCGACCAGGCAGTCGCACCCCAACCCCCCCGCCTTCCCCCTGGGCTCACACCACGGGGCCGGCTGCGCGCACACAGCACACGCACGGCCCCCCACTCGCCGAACACCCGGCGGGGCCCGGCGGGACCCTCCCCCAACTCAGAGGGGGGAGGCGCGGGCCGCAGTAGGCAACAAAAGCAGCACACGGCCCCACCGCGGGGCCGGCGCACCCATCACACCCCTTCCCCACAGAGGGGAGGGGGGGTTTTCTGCCCACGTGCTCTGGCAGTCGCCACGGTGGCCACTGCGCACTTGGGAGGGGCAGCAGCTGGGGGGTCCGGTACCCCAAGGCTCCCTCGCGGATCGCTAGAGAAGGCTTTCTCACCGAGGGCGCACCGTCCCTCACCCAAATCGTCTCTCCTTCGGGCCCACGGAGGCACACCAGGAGCCGCCACTCAACTGGGCGGGAGGGGTCTGCGGCATAGGTAAGCGGGCCACCACACAGGAGCGTGTGCGCGGGTCAGGGCCCCCTGGCAAGGCCTCACCCGTCAGCCGCCACAACGAGGGGAGCACACAATGCTTCTCTTACCGTCTCGACCCCCCCCCATGGGACACACGCACACCACCGTGGCGGGGACCCGAGGAGGACACAGGGTTAAGGGAAAACGACACCACCACTCGGCCTCGGGCACCTGAGGGACGACCTGGAGCACTCCAGGGGCACCACCGAGGGTCCAACGAGGCATGCTCACACACCCATGCGGGGGGCGCGCGGCATGGCAGCGGCACAGCCCTCCCCACCGCAGGGAGGGCCGCTCGCAGGGAGCACGCCAGGAAGGCGAAGCAAGCGCATCTGCTGTGTCCAAAGCCCAACGGCCCCCACTAGGCACCCCAAGGCGGGGGACGGGAGACCGAAGGTCAGGGCCGGAGGCCACACCCCAACCCCTGCCTTCCTCACCCTGCCCGACGGGCAAGGGGGAAAGACAGGCGAGGGGCCCCGCGGACAGACCGAGAAGAGCGGACACGTTCACTGGGAACGCCCGTCCCTCGTCCGGCACGGCTTAGGCCCGGCCCGGGAGAGCACGACCACACCACATCAATCAGTTGAGCCAAGGTGGAGGGTGGGGCGGGGGGGGGAGAGAAGGCAGGGAGAAGGCACAGGCGAGGACAGTCACCAGAGGGGCCCGCTTTAAACCTCACCGGCAACCTCCCCCCCCCGTCCCTGCCCACAACCTCACACCTCAGGCGAGGGCGGCCAACGACCCCAGGAGGAGAACACCTGACACGTGGCACGGAGCCTACAGGGCTGGGGTCGTCCCAGCCACCACCGGGTGCCCGCAGCGGGGAGCGCAGGGCCAAAGACCCACACCGCCTTGCCCCACCGCCCTCGGGTCGCCCAGAGGCGGCACCACGAGCTGGGTCGGCCAGACAACACCACACAGGAGAGCTGGCGCACAGGCCCAGGCGGGCGGCTCCAGCAGCAAAGGCCGAACCAGGCGCCAGCTGGCGGCCCACAGGCCCAGAGCCCCGCGTGCATCCAGAGACCCAAAGTCCTCGGTGGCAGACACCAAAGGAGACCGTGTCAGCACTTACCTGGTGGCAAAAAATACCTATTTTGGGCGACAAAATGACAGCAGACGACAGCGGGGCCCATCTACAACTCGCAAGGAGGGACCCCGGAACCTTGACCCGGCCACCTGTCCCCAGCACTACCCCATGAACACCAGGCCTGGAGCTCTCGGGGGCCATCTGGTCGACTTGGGGGGGGAGGGGGAGGGGAGGGGGCCGCGTGGTGGCAAAAGTTGGGGCGCGGACGCCAAGGGAGAGGGAGCTGGCCGGAGACTCCCTCCCCGCTTCGCCCACACGGGTAGGCGTACCGGTCCGTCCGAGTCTCCGAACGGGGATTTGACTTCGATGTGCATAAAGAAAAAAGAAGAAAGAACCGTCAGCGGGGCGCCTCCAACAAGACGAGCGGGCCCCGACCAGGGCCCACGCCCGGGGCCCAGACCGTCCTACACAGGGCACCCAGGACGGCTCGAGCCGGTCCCCACCCACCTCCTGACTGACCGGGATTCAGGGAGTTGGGGAGGGGTGAGAAAAAGTCGCGTCCGACGACCGAGACCCACGAGGGCACGCTGAAGGGTCGAGCGCGCCCTCCCCGGCCACCCGCGGAAGCAGGGCCCGGTCCATCCACGTCTCCGGACCTATCGGGACTTGGAGAAAAGAAAAGGCATGCGTGCCGGGAGACGCCTCAGGCGACCGGACCCCACCGGGGGACCGCACACGCGCCCGCGCCGGCCGTCCTCTCCGGGTCACCCCTCACGACTCCGGCGGGCGGGTCCCCACCTCCGGAGTGCGACGCGGAAAACACCTCGGTCAGAGAGAACCCGAGGGCCCGGACCCAGCCGCGCCCTCCGCCGACCTCCACGCCACAGTCCGGGCCGGTCCCCACCTCCGGAGCGGGGCCGAGGGCGAAGCAAACGCTCCTGAGGGCGACCCGGGAGGAGGCAGGACCGCCGAGTCCGAGTCCAGGCGCTCCGGGCAGGGAAGACCCTCTCCCTGCCCACCTCGGCGGTCCGGCCCAGGTAGGGCCCGGCCGGTCCGTCTCCACGGCCGGAGGGGCACGGGGAGATGCTGGTCGACCCGACCAGGCCGCCCCAGAGCCCGGATCTGGAGCGCCGCGACGGTCACCCTCCCCAGAAACCTAGAGAACCAATCTCCGGCGACAGCAGGACGTCCCTAGGCCTCGGTGTCACCGGGACTGTCACCGCCAGCATAGCCGGTCTCTGAGAGCACTGCCTCGGGCCCGGCGGCTGAGTCACAATCCTCCTGCAGGTCTCGCCGAAGCTCCGGAGGGGAGGGACAATATAAAAGCGGCCGCCAGGTGGCTCCTGACAACCGGCTCGACCGTCCCGAGGACGGGTCGCTGTCGCCGGCCGCCGAGGAGCCATCGCGCCGGCCGCCCAAACGCCCGAGCTCGGGCCGGAGCCTCCTCCGCCTCCGAGCCACGCGACGCGACGCGACCCCGGCCGCAGAGGAAGGGAGAGGAGCGGGGAACTATCTCCTCAGGAGGCTGCCCCGAAGGAGACGCGCTCCCCCGCCCACGCGATTCCAGGGTGGTGGGGGGACATTCCACGGAGACGCCGGCGGCGGGGGCTCGGGGGCCGAGAGAGGGGCACCAGTGACATCCCGGGCTCCCCCGGACCCCCTCCCCCCAAAAGAGGGAGTGAGAGAGAGAGGGAGGGAGGGAGGGAGGGAGGGACGGAGGGACGGAGGGACGGAGGGGAGGAGGGAGGGACCGACCGGCAAAGTGAAACCAGGCAAGCGCTGCTCGGAGAACAAAGCAGGACTTTCGAAAGCAGACACAGACACAGACACGCAAGCCCAGGAGCAAGAAAGGAAACGAAGGAGACACTCGGACCCCCAACAAGAGAAAACAAAACTCAACCTGGGTAGAGACCGTGACCAAGTCCAAAGACAACAAACACAAGCAAGCGCGGGTGGGTGGGGAAAGTGCACTTGAGGTCAGGAGAACGTGGATTTCAAGATCACTGGCCACAAACACCGGAAAGGCGGGCGGCCGGGCGGTCTGGGGTGGCAGGGCTGCGGGGGTGGGGTTGAGGGGCGTGGTGGGGAGGACCGAGTCAATAGGGATCCACTAAATAAGCCCCGGATTCCATGACAACAGCCAAGTCAATGAATGCATAACTTTTTGAAGTAGAACCGAAACCAAATGAAACAAAACCACCAGGCAGGAAAGGCAAGTCGTGGAACTGCTCTGGCAGCTTAAAAGTCAGAGGGAGGGAGGGAGGGAGGGAGGGAGGGAGGGGGAGAGAGAGAGGCAGAGAGAGAGAGAGAGACAGACAGAGAGAGAGACAGAGAGAGAGAGAGAAACGGAGAGGTAGAGAGAGAGAGAGAGAGCGCGCGCACATGTGCATATACGCATGTACATATGTATACGGACACATATTCGCATCTATATATACGTGCACACATGCGTATAAACAAGTACGTACGAAGGGCATGCATGCTCACGTACACGCATGTGTCTGTGCGTGCACGTATATGCCTAGGCATTTAAAGTGTGCATGTATGCTTGCGTGTATATACGTATGCACAGGCATCTATACACATACGTACACGGATATGCACGCGCATGAATACACATGCTCATATGTGCCTATACATAGATATACACACCTACATTGAAATAAACACGGGCGTATAAACGCATATAGATGCACACGTGTGTGTGCGTGTGTGTGCGTGTGATGTATACGCACAGGTGTGTGTGTGTGTACGCATGTGCGGACACGTACGTGCATGCTTACATATGCGCACATATCCGCCTGTGTATATGCACACGTGTATGTACACGCGTATGCATACATATGTACGCATACCTAGACGTCTACATGTAGCGTATATACGTCCACACAGACGTACGGCTGTATATGTGTATACATATACACACATGTATGTGTAAGTGAACATACACGCATATACGTAGGTACAGTTGCAAGTGTGTGTATAGAGTGCATATACACAGATTGATGTGCATAGATGCACACACACGCGTATACGCATATGCATACGCGCGTATGTATACATACACGTACGTATTAGTCATCGTACATGTGCCTATGTGCATACATACGCATGTGTCTGCGTAGATGTCTACGTGCGCGCGTGTGTGTATACATATAGGCGTCAGACAACTGAACCTCCAAAAGAGAAACAATCCCCGATGAGCGAAGTCGGCAGGAGGCCCGAACAGACACCTTCATTCAAAATAAAGGTAGAACAGACAGACACTCAGAAGCACAAGGTAGAAAACAAATCAATGGCGGGGCTGGGCTGGGCTGGGGCTGCTGGGGGTGGGGGCGGGCTCACGGAAGCACCCCGGGGCGTTTATCTGGACAACGATAACTTGGAGGGGAAAGGCCCAGGAGCTGGACTCGCAATCGCGACAGCAAGTTTGAAACATCAAAAGACAGTGGCTCCTGATCGATGGAATGCGTCTTTCCTGCAGCTGAGAAAAGTGTTGACGGACTCAGAGATATCAGAGCTCATCACCTGGCACCTCACAGAGAGAGAAACCCCATCACTAGGGAAACGAGTCCTGGGATCCCTCAGGACACTCCACCAAAGATTCCCCATCCGACCCAACCCGGCAACTCCACGGAGTGCCTACGGCGGGGACCAAGAAGATATGCGCGTGTGTATGTGTGGTATCGACACCTATACCTAGGTAGACATCCGTACAAACAGAATGATAGAACTCTCTGTCTGTGTGCCTACACCTGTATCTATTCAGGTGCGCGTGTGCGCACGCGCATGCAGACACACACACACACACACACACACACACACACACACACACACCACACCACACCCACCACACCCACCCACCCCCCCCACACACACACACAAATGGGACTCAACCACCAGAAGGGAATAAAATCTCACAGTCTGCAGGAACTTGGAGAGATCTTTAGAAAGGCTATTATGCTAAATGAAGCACCTCAGATCAGTCGTTTCCATGCAGAATCTACCAAAGGATACACCGTGAACAGAACAGAACAAATCAGAAGCAGGCTCATAGATACCGTAAAGGAACACATGGGTGGTGGCCAGAGGAGGGAGGGGGTGACGCGGTGGCGTGGGTGGGTGGGGAGGGGGAGAGAATGAGTGAGTGCCACTGGTGACGGAGACAGACGAAGCGGTGCAGCCTTCCACGGATGAAATCAATGAGTCACCGGCACGTCATGACACCAAATGCCATCTGCCGTGACACCAAGTGGTGACGGACAGTCACTCACGAGATGTATCCTGGTGATCGCTGTGTCCTTCCTGCGCTACACTGAAACATCGTCTGTACACCTGAAAATTAATGGGGGAACAACAACAGCAACAAAAACAAAACAAGGAAAGAAGGAAGGGAGGGAGGGAGGGAGGGAGGAAGGAAGGCAGGCAAAAGAAAACGTTGTCAGTCAGTTAGACGTCAATTTGAGAAGAGTGGGACTGAGAGGGGTGGGGGAGAGAAACTAGGGTGAGGAGGAGGAGGAACAGGAGCAGGAGCAGGAGGAGGAGGAGGAAGAAAAGGACCAAGTGCCTTGAGGGGGAGAGGGAGATAAAGGATCCAAAGAGTGGACAGGACGGTCAGGTCAGTGCCATAGGGAAAGGAAACGAAGCCAAGGAACACATTCCCAACGGTGGTTTTCTTCAGTCCAAGATCAAGATGTGTATCAAGATGTGCTATCGCACAGTGTCCTTCCTCCAGCACAGAGGGACACACAGGCCTCACTTGGCGAGGCAGTTCAGGATAACCCTGAACGCTGAAGCTGAAAAAAGAAGCCGTCACGTTCATCCATGGCTGAAAAGTACCATGGTCCTACGACATGACATTCAAAAATCCTACCAAACCATTGAAAGACTCTCTCACTCACTCGCCATTAAAAATGTAGAGAACAGAAAAGGAGCGAAACGATGGTGGGTGGGTGGATGGATGGGTGGATGGATGGATTTCCATGATAGTCTGATTATGGAACACACTGACAGAAAAGCATCCGATTCACTTCTGTAAAGAATCTGTCTTGCCTTCCCGGCCTGGTGTCTTTCGTATGTCTGGATGATTCCCTCCCCCACCCCCACTCCCAGCTTTAAGGTCAGCCTCCAAAACGAAGCCCTGTGTGCTCTCAAGGTCCCGCCGGAACTCTCTCTTCGGAGCGCCCTTCTGAAGGGGGACGTTTTCACCCACGTCATCGCCCTGAGACCGCTTCAGCCTGTCCCTCCCCTCCCCCCACCGCCGCCTGCCTCCCTCCTGCTCCTCTTCCTCCTCCTCTTCCTCCTCCTCTGAACTCTTGGGCTTCTCCTCTCACTGGCCTCTCATCCCACACGGTGGCAGTGTCGGCCCAGGTATGCTCAGGTGTTTCCTAACCGCATCCAAGTGGACTTCCACTGTTTCTCGGCTGCGTCGTTCTGGGACCATTTCTTCCTGGCCTTTTCCACGGGTGGGGGAGACCTGGACGGGCCGGGCCCAGGCGGGGCGGGGGTGGGGGTGAGGGAGCGTGCATGTGGGGGGAAGGGTGGGGGCAGAGAGGAGGAGGAGGAGGAGGCCGGGGGGGGGGGGGGGGGGAAGGGGGGGGGAGGGGGAACACAACTCCCCAGTGCCAGTGCGTGCCTATGGCCTGGAAAACAGATCACACGCCAGGCTAGCTCCGAAAAAGGGGATCGGTCATGAGACCGACCGGGCACGTGTGTTCTTTGCAGAGTCCCTGCAGATCGAACAGGCAGGGGCAAATTTTGGGCTTCCCACAGTTAGAACTGTTCAGCCATTGTAGAAACAGGCGTCGTCTGAAACACCGGGGTTAGGCTCTCGGCGCGATGTCCACAAGCCGTGGCCATTGAAATGTGTGCACACTGGAGCCGCCATGCAGAGGGAGATCTCATCCGGCTCCATGTGTTCTTCCAGTGAATAGGCCGGGATCTCAGGAAGAACAGACATCCAGAGAGTTGAGTGAATCTGACCGTCACGCTTTCAGAATTCAAGTGAACTAGAAAGGAGGTTCACTCACATGTGAGTTTGTCTTTCCATAGGCTGAATCCTCTCTTTGAGCAGATTAGGGTTCCGGGGGCAAAATGGAGCAGAGAGGACAGAGAGTTCCCTTAGGTCCCCTGCTCCTCCCGCAACGGCCTTAGGAACATCCTGCCCCAGAGGAGTGTGCCGGCCACAACCCACACGGAGACGTCAGTGTCAGTCATCCTCGTCCAGAGTCCCCCGTCTGCCCTCGCCTTCATGCCTGCCTGGCATTGTCCATTCTATAGGTTTGTATCGAACCTGCCCGGAGCCCAGTGGCATCTTCCCTGATCGGGGATCGATCGAAAACACCCCTGTCCCCTGCCTCATCGGCAGGTGGATTCTTAACCACTGGACCACCAGGCAGGGAAGTCCCTTCACAGCCTTCTAAAATCATCTACCCTGAAACATGAAATATTGTCATCCGAATCATTGGACCATCACGACTGAAATGAAGGAAAATATGTTCGTTAAAGAAAGCCTCAACTCCTCAGTGCTTGCCTTAGAACCACAAAGGCATCTCTCTCTCTCTCTCTCTCTCTCTCTGTCTCTCTGTCTCTCTCTGTCTCTCTCTCTCTCTGTCTCTCTGTCTCTCTCTGTCTCTCTCTCTGTCTCTCTCTCTCTCTCTCTCTCTCTCTCTCTCTCTCTCACACACACGCTCCATAGTCCGAAGGAAACCAACTTCTGTGTTTATCCATCCCACTTGTTGTGTCTGTTGTGCCTTCGCTAGTCAAAGAAGCTGATCTAATGTGGAATCCGATGTCTTCTTCTCTAGGACACTTCGAAAAGGAGCAAGAGTGCCAGTTTGTGAGAACCGAAGGCCAAACCGGCGTGATGTAACCCGGCGATGTGTGTGGTCAGAGGCCCATCTAGATTCGCACTCCAGTTCACGGAGGGGAGCGGTGGGAACAGGAGTGTGGACCCTTCCCACTCCCCCAGTGAACATCTGTCCCGTGGAAGGGGTATAGGAACCTCATGACCTGACCCACGTGGTGAACAGTCGCCAAAGACAAAGAATTCCTACAGCCAGACGTTTGCAACCACGAACCCTGTCCCTCCATCACCTGACCTTTCAGAATGCTACGTGGAACCCTTTCAAGAAGCTTGGGGCAGAAAAAAAAAAAAAAAAAAAAAAAAAAGAAGCAGCAGCAGCAGCAGCTGGGGGCTTGGAGGTATGGACCCCTGAATTCTCCTCGCTCGGCCCTCCCTGCAAGAAAACGTTGTGTGCTTGCCTGCGCCCCACATGCCAACTTTTCGGGGGATCGGACCTCCCAGGGTGCCCCTGCACCAGGCACCCTGCCTGCGTGCGACATCCCAAGAGATCCTATGGAGAAACATCTCCGGCCACTCACATGACATCTGCATCGCTGGCAAGTGACCCTTCAGACCTCCACATAGATACGTGAGCACAAACGCTCCTTCACAATCTGGGACACCTCGTAGGCTGTGTGAGCTCCTCTGGTTCAGCACTCCCTCGACTTGGCTGTGGTTTTGGTTCTGTTCTGCTCTGTTCTGTGTTTGCTTTCTGACCCGCGTGATCTCTCTGGATAGGGCACCCCCAATCAAAGCGAAAATAAATCGAGTCTGTGTGAATACTATTCATGCATCAAGCGGGGATATCAACGACCTCTATGTGGATCCATAAAAATGGCCGTGTGGTGTTCAGGAGGATCATTCTGTGTTTTCTGGGTGCACTATTTGCTGTCCATTATTTCACGTGCCTTTTGGGCATGGCTGATGGAGACGGACACGAAGCAGCAGGGCGGCAATCTGGCATCTCGGCCTAGAGCGGTTTCCCAAGTGACATCTCAGAACAGGGGCTGAGAAGGCCATGGCCACCCCTCCACGGGGCCCCCTCGGTGGCCGGAGGGTGGGGGTGGGAGTGGGGCTGGCGTTGTGGAGACGAGACGGGGGGTGGGGGGGGTGGGGGGGTTGGTGGTGGTGGTGGTGGTGGTGGTGGTAGTGGTGGTGTAGAGCTGGGCTAGGGGTTGGGGGCGTGCGAGGCGAGGGGACCGGTCCAGGTCCCCCTGAGAAGTGAAAAGTGAAGGCAGGTTCTCTCCCACTGAGAACTTCCTTCCTTCACGCATGTGAGAGGAGCAAGTTTCTCTCCGATCCACGGCCCTGCATCGTTTTCGCCCTGTTCAAAAAAAAAAAAAAAAAAAAAAAAAAACGGACAAAAACGTATTTGTTTATCTTGGCTTGTTTTCTGGCCCAGGCCAAAGACCTCTTTGAGAGTGTCCAAAGGATCTGACAGGATGGGAGGGTGCAGGTCAATCCATGTGTCAAGAAGAGATCCAGGGACTCTCTCACAGCTGTGACTCGGGCCTTTTTCAGAAACAGGCCAATTTTGATGACTCCCTGGACAAGGGAGTCACCCCAGAAGTTTCCTTGAGGGGACCGAGTTGCAGGAGTCGGGGGCATGGCCCCGCCGCCGCCGCCAGAGGGCCTCCTCAGCCCGGCAGGCCGGCCTGCAGGCAGGCAGGCAGGCAGGCAGGCAGGCAGACAGGCAGGGGCTATTGTCTGTGGGCCCCACCCCCACCCTCCCCCTGCAGGGCCTCGTCAGATAGCTTCATTCAAATGCAGAAAGCTTTCCAGTCAAGTCAGAGCCTTTGACTTTGCCTCGAGCTTCCCTCTATTGAATGGTGATCCGCCCCACCCCCATTTCTCCATTTCTCCACCTTGAGGCTGCCCCTTGGGCACTGCGTGGAGGAAGGGGGCTAGGGGTGGGGCGGGAGGCTGAGGGACAAACTCACCTTGTGTCAGGCCAAAGAAGTCTCTTCCTTTTCGTAACCCAGGAAACCCCACTCATGCATGTGAGGATCACAGACGTGCGTTGAAGCAGCCATCATCACTTGACATCTTCCTCCGTGGAAGGAGGTTTTCATTCCTGCCTGCCTTCAGAGAGACAGAGAAGGAGGGAGGGGCGGAGCGTTCCTCTGGCGCTGGCCGGTTCTTGGTTCTTAAGTTACTTGAGTCCAAAACACTCCACAAGACATGGAGGTTCATGTGAGGTGGGGTGGGGTGGGGTCGGCGGCCTGCTCTGGACCCCAGCAGTTCCCTCCTCTGACACTTCCCTGAAACCCATGAAAAGCTGAACTGGTGACTGTGTGTGTGAGTGCATGCATGTACGCGTGTACGTGAGAAACGGCGCGTGTGCGTGTGCATGGACCTGAGAGAGAAGTCCCGCCCCCCTCAAAAAAAAGGGGGGGGGGGGAGAAAGGGGGAAACAACAACAATAACAACAACAACAACAAATCCAGAAGGAAAGAAGGAAGGAACGAGGGAAGGACCAAATAGGTTAGTTAGTACGGGCCTCCATGTCGTGGAAAGAGTTTCTGAGCACAGATCCTCCGTTCAGTGAAACACTTATCGTATCTCCTCTCAGGAGGCTGTGAGGTCGACAGACAGGTTCGGGAAAGCAGGCCTGGGGTGCAAGCAATCAGGTAATTTTTTTCCTCAGAGGCACTTGTAGGGAAAGCAAAGAAACACACCGGTTCATCCCTGGAGTGGATTCATTCGAAACCAGTCGGTGGAGGGGGAGTCAGTCAAGGAGATGTCTAGACGTCAGAGTTGGGTACTGGAGCGGGTTGCCATGTCCTTCTCCAGGAGACCTTCCTGGCCCGGGGATGGAACCCGGGTCTCCTGCATGAAGCAGGCAGACTCTTGACCGTGTGAGCCAGCGGGGAAGCTCTGTCAGAAATGTTCACCAAGTCCTCTACCTTCCATCCGCAGGGCTTCAGGCACAGGGCCTTTTGAGTTCTCCGTCAGCAGGGCAAGAGAACATGGGACATGTTTCCCCCCAGAGAGGGTTGCCCCCAGATATCGGAGGCCACTCGGAAAACTTCAGGACCCACTCCCCCTCTCGGGTGAAGAGCCACACGCAAAGAAAGGAACAAACACACGTAGCACGGGACTCTCCCATCCAGAAGTGTGTATCCCCCGCTTCACGGAAACATCCTCCGGGCCCCTAAGGAACGTGTGGAAAAAATCACTCTATCGCCAAGGAGATAAGAGCCCTCGCTGAGAGCTTCTGAAGTCTGGAAGGACCAGGTAGAGGGAAAAACAGAAACGATTGCATTCTGCTGATAGGGGTAGTGTATGAAGTGACCAAAGGGGCTGTCCCTCTTTCAAAATTCGCATTGTAAACATTGTGTCCTTTGGGTCCTCTGTTTTTGCTTTGTGTGTGGGAAGCAACAGATTGAACGGTAGGGTCCTTTTCTTATTTATTTTATTTTTATTTATTTACTTAGCCCGCCCGCCCATCCCTCCATCTTCTCTCTGTCTCTCTCGCTTTTCATTCAGGTTAGGGAATTAAAAAACAGAACAAAACAAAACAAAGCAAGCAAGCAAGCAAGCAAGCAAGCAAGCAAGCAAGCAAACAACAACAACAACAACAACAACAACAACCCGGTATTTCTGCAGGTCAGGAAGCAACAGTTAGAAGTAGACATGGAACACAACAGAGTGGTTCCAAAGAGGGAAAGGAGTCCATCAAGGCTGTTATGTGGTCACCTTGCTTATCCAGCTTACATGCTGAGTGAGTACACATCATGAGAAACGCTGGGTGGGATGAAGCACAAGCTGGAATCGAGGTTGCCCGGAGAAGTACCAATCCCCTCAGATATGCAAATGACACCACCCTTATGGCAGAAATGAAGTATCGAGTGGGTTTACCAAGTCGTGTTCGTTTCAGGTTTTCAGATTCTTTTCCCTTAGAGGTTAATGCAAAGTCATAAGTCTACTCTCCTGGGCTGCATAGTGGGGTGCTTGTTTTGTGTGTGTGTGTGTGTGTGTGTGTGTGTGTGTGTGTGTGTGTTTTGTTTGTTTGTTTTTTTACTACCTGCCCTGTAAGCACTTTGATGGGTGCTTGTTGATTGTCTTGATGTACCGTTTATATGTGCACGTGTTCAACCGGACCTCCTAAGTTCACAGTCCTGCTCCTCCCTCCTCCACCCCCCCCACCCCGATCGATCCTCGCTTCGTCAAGAAGTCAGGCATCCCACCTTTAGCATCCTACTCCTTCCTCATTTCCTCCCACCCCATGGAAGAAGTCATTCCTCCAGTTTTTCCATCGGTTCTCTACACCTCGCCTGATGATGGCAGGTGACTGGAAGACTGACAGATGTGAAGAGTTTTGCAAGAGCCTTGGGTGAAGGCTCCTAGGATTGGCTCGGGGAAGTGGGTGGCGTGTCACTCACTAGAGACTGTGGAAGGTATGCCCCAAGTGGCAAACACCGTTGCTTTCAGTTGTTGTCGGTTTGCTCGTCTGCAGCGAGGGATGGAAGGAAGGCTTCCACCTTCCACGGAGAAAGCTATATACCTAGCGTACCAAGGAGGTTTGACCACCCCCTAGGTTACAGGCGTGACAGGTCAGAGTGTAGAAATCGTCATGTCAAGGGTGTATTAACAACAGGCAGGCTCATCTTAAAGGCACTCCTGTCCTGTGAAGGTGGAGGGAGGGGCGGGAGGGGCATAGGGACGATGAGGAAGGGAAGGAGAAAGCGAGGAACACGAACACGAACACACACACTGTGTGTGTGTGTGTGTGTGTGTGTGTGTGTGTGGTGTGGTGTGTCTGTGGCATGCGCAGGTGTTGCGTGTGTGGTGTGTGGGGGGGAGTGTGTTGTGTGTGCTGTGTGGGGGCATAGTGTGTGTGGGTATGTGTGGGGTGTGTGGGGTGTGCCTCTGGGTGGTGCGAGTGTGAGAGGGGGCGGGCAGAGAGACACAGCCAGGCAAAGAACAACACAGAGTGTGTGCATGGGTGTGTGTCTGGCTGTGTCCCTCTGCCCGCCCGCTCTCACACTCGCACCACCCGGAGGCACATCCCACGCATACCCACACACCCCGCGCTCCCCGCACCCACACTCACCCCGCACTCCCCGCCCCCACACCCCCCCACCACAATCCCCCCCACACCCGCGCCCCACACCACACACGCGAAGGACAACACAGAGTGTGTGTGTGTGGGGGGGGGGGAGAGCAGGGGGTGTGGGGATGCGTGTGGTGTGTGCCTCAGGGTGGTGTGAGTGTGAGAGAGGGCGGGCAGAGAGACACAGCCAGGCAGAGGACAACACAGCGTGTGTGTGGTGTGGTGTGTCTGTGTGGCGTGCGCAGGTGTTGTGTGTGTGGTGTGTGTGGGGTGTGCCTGTCAGTGGTGCGAATTTGAGAGGGGGTGGGCAGAGACACAGCCAGGCAAAGGACAACCCAGAGTGTGTGTGTGTGTGTGTGTGTGTGTGTGTGTGTGTGTGTGTGTGTATCTGCCCACGGCACCTCACACCTGCACCAGGAACATCCCACACACCCCACGCATACCCCCACACACCACACACTGCCCGCCCCCCCCACCCCCCGCAGGCCCACCCCCACACAGAAAGGACAACACAGTCAGAGGGAGTGAGTGAGTGACTGAGTGAGTGGGTGGTGTGAGGCCGGTGTGTGTGGTGTGTGGGGGCAGGGTGTGTGTGTGGTGTGTGCGGGTACGCGTGTGGTGTCTGTGGGTATACGTGGGGTGTGTCTGTGGTGTGCACAGGTGTGTTGCGTGTGTGGGGACGTGTGGTGTGTGCGTGTGCTGGGTACGGGTGCCACGTGGGGCCGCCGTGTGTGTGTGCAGCGTGGGTGTGTGGGGTGCGCCTGTGGGTGCAGGCGGGCAGAGACATGGCACGCAGACTCTAGACCATGTGAGCCAGCGGGGAAGCTCTGTCAGAAATGTTCACCAAGTCCTCTAGCTTCCATCCGCAGGGCTTCAGGCACAGGGCCTTTTGAGTTCTCCGTCAGCAGGGCAAGAGAACATGGGACATGTTTCCCCCCAGAGAGGGTTGCCCCCAGATATCAGAGGCCACTCGGAAAACTTCAGGACCCACCCACTCCCCCTCTCGGGTGAAGAGCCACACGCAAAGAAAGGAACAAACACACGTAGCACAGGACTCTCCCATCCAGAAGTGTGCATCCCCCGCTTCACGGAAACATCCTCCGGGCCCCTAAGGAACGTGTGGAAAAAATCACTCTATCGCCAAGGAGATAAGAGCCCTCGCTGAGAGCTTCTGAAGTCTGGAAGGACCAGGTAGAGGGAAAAACAGAAACGATTGCATTCTGCTGATAGGGGTAGTGTATGAAGTGACCAAAGGGGCTGTCCCTCTTTCAAAATTCACATTGTAAGCATTGCGTCCTTTGGGTCCTCTGTTTTTGCTTTGTGTGTGGGAAGCAACAGATTGAACGGTAGGGTCCTTTTCTTATTTATTTATTTAATATTTATTTATTTACTTACTTAGCCCACCCGCTCCCCCCCCCCCCCCCGCCCGCTCCCCGTCCCCCTCCCCCCCGGCTCCCCGTCCCCCTCCCCCTCCCCCTCCGTCTTCTCTCTGTCTCTCTTGCTGTTTCATTCAGGTTAGGGAATTAAAAAAACAAAACAAAACAAAACACAAACAAACAAAACCCCGGTATTTCTGCAGGTCAGAAGTAGACATGGAACACAACAGACTGGTTCCAAATAGGGAAAGGAGTCCATCAAGGCTGTATATGTTGTCACCCTGCTTATCCAGCTTACATGCTGAGTACACATCATGAGAAACGCTGGGTGGGATGAAGCACAAGCTGGAATCGAGGTTGCCCGGAGAAGTACCAATCCCCTCAGATATGCAAATGACACCACCCTTATGGCAGAAATGAAGTATCGAGTGGGTTTACAAAGTCGTGTTCGTTTCAGGTTTTCAGATTCTTTTCCCTTAGAGGTTAATGCAAAGTCATAAGTCTACACTCTCCTGGGCTGCATAGCGGGGCGCTTGTTTTTTGTGATTTTTTGTTTTGTTTGTTTTTTTTACTACCTGCCCTGTAAGCACTTTGATGGTTGCTTGTTGATTGTCTTGATGTACCGTTTATATGTGCAACGTGTTAACCGGACGTCCTAAGTTGACAGTCCTGCCCCTCTTCCCCCCCCCCCCCCCCACCCCCGATCGATCCTCGCTTCGTCAAGAAGTCAGGCATCCCACCTTTAGCATCCTACTCCTTCCTCATTTCCTCTCACCCCATGGAAGAAGTCGTTCCTCCAGTTTTTCCATCGGTTCTCTACACCTCGCCTGATGATGGCGGGTGACTTGGAAGGACTGACAGATGTGAAGAATGTTTGCAAGAGCCTTGGGTGAAGGCTCCTAGGATTGGCTCGGGGAAGTGGGTGGCGTGTCACTCACTAGAGACTGTGGAAGGTATGCCCCAAGTGGCAAACACCGTTGCTTTCAGTTGTTGTCGGTTTGCTCGTCTGCAGCGAGGGACAGGTCAGACTGTAGAAATCATGTCAAGGGTGTATTAACACCAGGCAGACTCATCTAAAGGCACTCCTGTCCTGTGAAGGTGGAGGGAGGGGAGGGGCAGAGGGACGATGAGGAAGGGAAGGAGAAAGCAAACGAGGAACAGGAACACACACACACACACACACACACACACACACACAGTGGGTGTGGTGTGGTGTGGTGTGGCGTGGCGTGTCTGTGGCATGCGCAGGTGTTGCGTGTGTGGGGGCAGTGTGTTGTGTTGTGGGTGTGTGTGTGGTATGTGGGGGTGGGGTGTGTGTGGGTATGCGCGGGGTGTGTGGGGGTGTGCCTGAGGGTGGTGCGAGTGAGACAGGGTGGTGCGAGTGAGACGGGGCGGGCAGAGAGACACAGCCACACACACACACTCACGCACGCACCACTTGTGTTGTCCTTTGCCTGGCTGTGTCTCTGCCTCGCCACACACGCCCCACTCGCCTACGCCCTGGCCACACATCCCCGACCCACCACGGACAACACAGAGAGTGTGTGTGTGTGGGGGGGGGGGGGTGGGGGTGGGAGGGGGTTGGTGTGTGTGTGTGTGGGGGGGGGGCCAGGGTGTGTGGGGTATGCCTGTCGGTGTGTGCCTGAGGGTGCGAGAAGGGGCGGTCAGAGACACACCCAGGCAAAGGACAACCCAGTCAGAGGGTGTGTGTGTGTGTGTGTGTGTGTGTGTGTGTGTGTATCTGCCCACGGCCCCTCCCACCCGCACCAGTGACAGGCACACC
The DNA here is from genome assembly GCF_033118175.1 of Dama dama. Taxonomy (NCBI): domain Eukaryota; kingdom Metazoa; phylum Chordata; class Mammalia; order Artiodactyla; family Cervidae; genus Dama; species Dama dama. Next base: position 114,529,249 of record NC_083698.1, on the reverse strand, counting down.
CCAGACACCCCACGCGTATCTCCCACACACCCCACACTCTGCCCCTGCTGCTGCACAGAAAGGACAGCAGAGAGAGGTGGGGTGGGTGGTGTACGACGTGGGTGGTGTGGGGCCGCTGTGTGTGGGGGGCACGCGTGGGGTGTGTCTGTGGCGTGCACAGTGTGTTGCTTGTGTGGTGTGCGGGGGCGTGTGTGTGTTGTGTACAGGTGCCACGTGTGTGTGTGGGGTGCGCGGGGGCAGACACACACAGTCACGCAAAGGACAACACAGTCAGAGAGAGAGAGAGACAGACAGACAGACAGACACAGAGACGGGATCGGGGATGCGTGCCTTTGGGTGGTGCGGTCAGAGACAGAGACACAGAGTCAGGCCAAAAACAACCAACATGTATGGACATCCTCCTGAACATTTGGCTGGACTTGTGTTTTTCTGAGCTCATCACCTCCGTTGATCAAGACCACTCCCATGAAACGTGAGTCTGCCACCCTCCCCTCAAACACCATCCAGCCATTTGTCTTTGGCAGGCAGACCGGGGAGTGTGTTCCGAGTTGGTGGGCAGGCGGTTGGGTGTCACCAGGCGAGCTTCGATCCTTGCCGTTCTGGCTCTGAACCTGACCGGAGTGAGTGGATCCGGGTGATCTCTCGTGTCTTTGTTTGAAACTCTTGGCGGGAGAAGGGAGATTCGCCCGCCAGCCCGCCAGCTCGCCAGCCCGCCAGCTCGCCAGCCCGCCAGCCCGCCAGCCCGCCAGCCCGCCAAGTGACAAGGCCAATAAGGAGGAAAAGCCCATTCCACTTGAGTTCAAACACCTGCTCTCCCAATCAAGCAGGTTTCTAAAGTGAGACTTCCAACCCAGGCCACAAAGCCGAACTGGCTAGCCGTCCACCCTCCCCGTGACCTCTGGCCCAAGGTGCCCCTCCCACACAGCCTCCTTCCACAGCCCGAGGGCATTCAAGAGTTGGGGCGGGCGGCCCGCCGGACCGCCCCCCCGCCGGACCATCTAAAAGAGCGACCGACAGAGAGCTGTCGAGAGAGCCGGCCGCAGCACGGGAGCTCCGGGGGCGACCGGCGGGGACTCATTGCCAGACAGGGTCCGTCCTAGTGCGCATTTCTACGCTCAGTCACCGACGCGGACAGGAGAACGGGACGCGACAACACTTCTGCAGAACGTCCCTGGGCGAGGTACGACGACCGGACGGACGGGAGGAGAGCGGGCGGGAGGGAGAAAGATTCTTGACTCCCCATCCACGGGGCAGCGGAATGCTCTCCCATCCGAGGGGGACCGCAGGCCAATGTCAGGCGGCGCGAGCACCCGCGCCGAGAAATACCTCGCCGTCACCCCCGTCCCTGTCACCACCTTTCAGCATACCAGGAGAAACCCCTTTTGTGACCCCGACGACGGCTCTTTTGGGAAAAACAACATGCAGCAACAGGACAAACAAAAGACGAACACACCATGTATACACACACACACACACACACACACACACACACACACACACACACACCCCTTCATATTGAAGGTACCGCTGTGTGTGTGTGTGTGTGTGTGTATGGTGTGTGCGGAACAAAAGACGCACACACCGTGCACGCGCGCGCACGCACGCACACACACACACACACACACACACACACACACACTCCATGTTGAAAGTACCCCTCCGTATTATGGCAGTGAAACAAAAAGGAAAGGCACACACCCATCACCCACATAACCCACATAACCGCAATGAAAAAACTCCACGCATCTTAAAAAGAAAACGCAAACGCCAGAGAACGGGTCGTACCGGCGACTCCGGCCGCCGAGGTCAATTCGACCCGGGAACGCAAGGCCATACAGCAGCCCATTGGGACGAAGCCAAGCAAAGCCAGGCTAGCTGGTTGATCCGCCGCTCCCTCGGCCCGGAGGCCAAGTGGGCCCCGGCCGGCTGGTCAACGCGGAGCTCCCTCGGCCCAGAAGCCAAGTGGGCTCCGGCCGGCTGGTCGACCCGGAGCTCCGTCGGCCCGGCGTCCAAGTGGGCCACGCCACACACGCCACACACGCTACCACCCCCGTCCCTGTCACCACCTTTCAACATACTAGGAGAAACCCCTTTTGTGACCCCGTGCAACGTACAGTAACAGGACAAACAAAAGACACACACACACACACACACACACACCCTTCATGTTGAAGGTAGCCCTGTGTGTGTGTGTGCGTGCGTGCGAAATAAAAGACGCACACACCATGCGGACGCACGCACGCACGCACGCACGCACACACACACACACACACACACACACACACATATCCCTTCATGTTGAAGGTACCCCTGTGTGTGTGTGCGCGCGCGTGCGAGACAAAAGACACACACACCATGCATGCACGCGCGGGCGCGCACACCCCTTCATGTTGAAAGTACCCCTCCGTATTATGGCAGTGAAACAAAAAGGAAAGGCACACACCCATCACCCACATAACCGCGATGAAAAAACTCCACGCATCTTAAAAAGAAACCGCAAACGCCAGAGAACGGGTCGTACTGGCGACTCCGCCCGCCCAGGTCAATTCGACCCGTGAACGCAAGGCCATACAGCAGTCCATTGGGGCGAAGCCAAGCAAAGCCGGGCCAGCTGGTCGACCCGCCGCTCCCTCCACCCGGAGGCCAAGTGGGCCCCGGGCGGCTGGTCGACCCGGAGCTCCGTCGGCCCAGCATCCAAGTGGGCCACGCCACACACGCCACCACCTCCGTTCTTGTCACTACCTTTCAACATACCAGGAGAAACCCCTTTTGTGACCCTGACGACGGCTGTTTTGAGAAAAGCACCGTACAGCAACAGGACAAACAAAAAAACGCACACACTATGTGCACGCGCGCGTACGTACACACACACACACACACACACACACACACACACACACACACACACACACACACACACCCTCCCCCTTCATGTTGAAAGTACCCCTCCGTATTATGGCAGTGA
>NC_083698.1:114493784-114513784 GCF_033118175.1 Dama dama | reverse complement strand
TGCCGTCCACCCACCTTCCTCCATCCATCCATCCATCCATCCTCAACAGATCCGTCTTCCATCTAAGTCTGACCCCGAGGCTCAACATCCTGGGGACACACTCTCGAGCGAGGGCGGCCCAGACCGGGGGCCCACCACACCACCACCGGCTGCGGCTCAGGGGCAAGGGCGGGCACGACAGGCTCCTCCTCACCACGGCTGCGGGGCTGGGGGAGCCGGGGCCGACCAGGCAGTCGCACCCCAACCCCCCCGCCTTCCCCCTGGGCTCACACCACGGGGCCGGCTGCGCGCACACAGCACACGCACGGCCCCCCACTCGCCGAACACCCGGCGGGGCCCGGCGGGACCCTCCCCCAACTCAGAGGGGGGAGGCGCGGGCCGCAGTAGGCAACAAAAGCAGCACACGGCCCCACCGCGGGGCCGGCGCACCCATCACACCCCTTCCCCACAGAGGGGAGGGGGGGTTTTCTGCCCACGTGCTCTGGCAGTCGCCACGGTGGCCACTGCGCACTTGGGAGGGGCAGCAGCTGGGGGGTCCGGTACCCCAAGGCTCCCTCGCGGATCGCTAGAGAAGGCTTTCTCACCGAGGGCGCACCGTCCCTCACCCAAATCGTCTCTCCTTCGGGCCCACGGAGGCACACCAGGAGCCGCCACTCAACTGGGCGGGAGGGGTCTGCGGCATAGGTAAGCGGGCCACCACACAGGAGCGTGTGCGCGGGTCAGGGCCCCCTGGCAAGGCCTCACCCGTCAGCCGCCACAACGAGGGGAGCACACAATGCTTCTCTTACCGTCTCGACCCCCCCCCATGGGACACACGCACACCACCGTGGCGGGGACCCGAGGAGGACACAGGGTTAAGGGAAAACGACACCACCACTCGGCCTCGGGCACCTGAGGGACGACCTGGAGCACTCCAGGGGCACCACCGAGGGTCCAACGAGGCATGCTCACACACCCATGCGGGGGGCGCGCGGCATGGCAGCGGCACAGCCCTCCCCACCGCAGGGAGGGCCGCTCGCAGGGAGCACGCCAGGAAGGCGAAGCAAGCGCATCTGCTGTGTCCAAAGCCCAACGGCCCCCACTAGGCACCCCAAGGCGGGGGACGGGAGACCGAAGGTCAGGGCCGGAGGCCACACCCCAACCCCTGCCTTCCTCACCCTGCCCGACGGGCAAGGGGGAAAGACAGGCGAGGGGCCCCGCGGACAGACCGAGAAGAGCGGACACGTTCACTGGGAACGCCCGTCCCTCGTCCGGCACGGCTTAGGCCCGGCCCGGGAGAGCACGACCACACCACATCAATCAGTTGAGCCAAGGTGGAGGGTGGGGCGGGGGGGGGAGAGAAGGCAGGGAGAAGGCACAGGCGAGGACAGTCACCAGAGGGGCCCGCTTTAAACCTCACCGGCAACCTCCCCCCCCCGTCCCTGCCCACAACCTCACACCTCAGGCGAGGGCGGCCAACGACCCCAGGAGGAGAACACCTGACACGTGGCACGGAGCCTACAGGGCTGGGGTCGTCCCAGCCACCACCGGGTGCCCGCAGCGGGGAGCGCAGGGCCAAAGACCCACACCGCCTTGCCCCACCGCCCTCGGGTCGCCCAGAGGCGGCACCACGAGCTGGGTCGGCCAGACAACACCACACAGGAGAGCTGGCGCACAGGCCCAGGCGGGCGGCTCCAGCAGCAAAGGCCGAACCAGGCGCCAGCTGGCGGCCCACAGGCCCAGAGCCCCGCGTGCATCCAGAGACCCAAAGTCCTCGGTGGCAGACACCAAAGGAGACCGTGTCAGCACTTACCTGGTGGCAAAAAATACCTATTTTGGGCGACAAAATGACAGCAGACGACAGCGGGGCCCATCTACAACTCGCAAGGAGGGACCCCGGAACCTTGACCCGGCCACCTGTCCCCAGCACTACCCCATGAACACCAGGCCTGGAGCTCTCGGGGGCCATCTGGTCGACTTGGGGGGGGAGGGGGAGGGGAGGGGGCCGCGTGGTGGCAAAAGTTGGGGCGCGGACGCCAAGGGAGAGGGAGCTGGCCGGAGACTCCCTCCCCGCTTCGCCCACACGGGTAGGCGTACCGGTCCGTCCGAGTCTCCGAACGGGGATTTGACTTCGATGTGCATAAAGAAAAAAGAAGAAAGAACCGTCAGCGGGGCGCCTCCAACAAGACGAGCGGGCCCCGACCAGGGCCCACGCCCGGGGCCCAGACCGTCCTACACAGGGCACCCAGGACGGCTCGAGCCGGTCCCCACCCACCTCCTGACTGACCGGGATTCAGGGAGTTGGGGAGGGGTGAGAAAAAGTCGCGTCCGACGACCGAGACCCACGAGGGCACGCTGAAGGGTCGAGCGCGCCCTCCCCGGCCACCCGCGGAAGCAGGGCCCGGTCCATCCACGTCTCCGGACCTATCGGGACTTGGAGAAAAGAAAAGGCATGCGTGCCGGGAGACGCCTCAGGCGACCGGACCCCACCGGGGGACCGCACACGCGCCCGCGCCGGCCGTCCTCTCCGGGTCACCCCTCACGACTCCGGCGGGCGGGTCCCCACCTCCGGAGTGCGACGCGGAAAACACCTCGGTCAGAGAGAACCCGAGGGCCCGGACCCAGCCGCGCCCTCCGCCGACCTCCACGCCACAGTCCGGGCCGGTCCCCACCTCCGGAGCGGGGCCGAGGGCGAAGCAAACGCTCCTGAGGGCGACCCGGGAGGAGGCAGGACCGCCGAGTCCGAGTCCAGGCGCTCCGGGCAGGGAAGACCCTCTCCCTGCCCACCTCGGCGGTCCGGCCCAGGTAGGGCCCGGCCGGTCCGTCTCCACGGCCGGAGGGGCACGGGGAGATGCTGGTCGACCCGACCAGGCCGCCCCAGAGCCCGGATCTGGAGCGCCGCGACGGTCACCCTCCCCAGAAACCTAGAGAACCAATCTCCGGCGACAGCAGGACGTCCCTAGGCCTCGGTGTCACCGGGACTGTCACCGCCAGCATAGCCGGTCTCTGAGAGCACTGCCTCGGGCCCGGCGGCTGAGTCACAATCCTCCTGCAGGTCTCGCCGAAGCTCCGGAGGGGAGGGACAATATAAAAGCGGCCGCCAGGTGGCTCCTGACAACCGGCTCGACCGTCCCGAGGACGGGTCGCTGTCGCCGGCCGCCGAGGAGCCATCGCGCCGGCCGCCCAAACGCCCGAGCTCGGGCCGGAGCCTCCTCCGCCTCCGAGCCACGCGACGCGACGCGACCCCGGCCGCAGAGGAAGGGAGAGGAGCGGGGAACTATCTCCTCAGGAGGCTGCCCCGAAGGAGACGCGCTCCCCCGCCCACGCGATTCCAGGGTGGTGGGGGGACATTCCACGGAGACGCCGGCGGCGGGGGCTCGGGGGCCGAGAGAGGGGCACCAGTGACATCCCGGGCTCCCCCGGACCCCCTCCCCCCAAAAGAGGGAGTGAGAGAGAGAGGGAGGGAGGGAGGGAGGGAGGGACGGAGGGACGGAGGGACGGAGGGGAGGAGGGAGGGACCGACCGGCAAAGTGAAACCAGGCAAGCGCTGCTCGGAGAACAAAGCAGGACTTTCGAAAGCAGACACAGACACAGACACGCAAGCCCAGGAGCAAGAAAGGAAACGAAGGAGACACTCGGACCCCCAACAAGAGAAAACAAAACTCAACCTGGGTAGAGACCGTGACCAAGTCCAAAGACAACAAACACAAGCAAGCGCGGGTGGGTGGGGAAAGTGCACTTGAGGTCAGGAGAACGTGGATTTCAAGATCACTGGCCACAAACACCGGAAAGGCGGGCGGCCGGGCGGTCTGGGGTGGCAGGGCTGCGGGGGTGGGGTTGAGGGGCGTGGTGGGGAGGACCGAGTCAATAGGGATCCACTAAATAAGCCCCGGATTCCATGACAACAGCCAAGTCAATGAATGCATAACTTTTTGAAGTAGAACCGAAACCAAATGAAACAAAACCACCAGGCAGGAAAGGCAAGTCGTGGAACTGCTCTGGCAGCTTAAAAGTCAGAGGGAGGGAGGGAGGGAGGGAGGGAGGGAGGGGGAGAGAGAGAGGCAGAGAGAGAGAGAGAGACAGACAGAGAGAGAGACAGAGAGAGAGAGAGAAACGGAGAGGTAGAGAGAGAGAGAGAGAGCGCGCGCACATGTGCATATACGCATGTACATATGTATACGGACACATATTCGCATCTATATATACGTGCACACATGCGTATAAACAAGTACGTACGAAGGGCATGCATGCTCACGTACACGCATGTGTCTGTGCGTGCACGTATATGCCTAGGCATTTAAAGTGTGCATGTATGCTTGCGTGTATATACGTATGCACAGGCATCTATACACATACGTACACGGATATGCACGCGCATGAATACACATGCTCATATGTGCCTATACATAGATATACACACCTACATTGAAATAAACACGGGCGTATAAACGCATATAGATGCACACGTGTGTGTGCGTGTGTGTGCGTGTGATGTATACGCACAGGTGTGTGTGTGTGTACGCATGTGCGGACACGTACGTGCATGCTTACATATGCGCACATATCCGCCTGTGTATATGCACACGTGTATGTACACGCGTATGCATACATATGTACGCATACCTAGACGTCTACATGTAGCGTATATACGTCCACACAGACGTACGGCTGTATATGTGTATACATATACACACATGTATGTGTAAGTGAACATACACGCATATACGTAGGTACAGTTGCAAGTGTGTGTATAGAGTGCATATACACAGATTGATGTGCATAGATGCACACACACGCGTATACGCATATGCATACGCGCGTATGTATACATACACGTACGTATTAGTCATCGTACATGTGCCTATGTGCATACATACGCATGTGTCTGCGTAGATGTCTACGTGCGCGCGTGTGTGTATACATATAGGCGTCAGACAACTGAACCTCCAAAAGAGAAACAATCCCCGATGAGCGAAGTCGGCAGGAGGCCCGAACAGACACCTTCATTCAAAATAAAGGTAGAACAGACAGACACTCAGAAGCACAAGGTAGAAAACAAATCAATGGCGGGGCTGGGCTGGGCTGGGGCTGCTGGGGGTGGGGGCGGGCTCACGGAAGCACCCCGGGGCGTTTATCTGGACAACGATAACTTGGAGGGGAAAGGCCCAGGAGCTGGACTCGCAATCGCGACAGCAAGTTTGAAACATCAAAAGACAGTGGCTCCTGATCGATGGAATGCGTCTTTCCTGCAGCTGAGAAAAGTGTTGACGGACTCAGAGATATCAGAGCTCATCACCTGGCACCTCACAGAGAGAGAAACCCCATCACTAGGGAAACGAGTCCTGGGATCCCTCAGGACACTCCACCAAAGATTCCCCATCCGACCCAACCCGGCAACTCCACGGAGTGCCTACGGCGGGGACCAAGAAGATATGCGCGTGTGTATGTGTGGTATCGACACCTATACCTAGGTAGACATCCGTACAAACAGAATGATAGAACTCTCTGTCTGTGTGCCTACACCTGTATCTATTCAGGTGCGCGTGTGCGCACGCGCATGCAGACACACACACACACACACACACACACACACACACACACACACCACACCACACCCACCACACCCACCCACCCCCCCCACACACACACACAAATGGGACTCAACCACCAGAAGGGAATAAAATCTCACAGTCTGCAGGAACTTGGAGAGATCTTTAGAAAGGCTATTATGCTAAATGAAGCACCTCAGATCAGTCGTTTCCATGCAGAATCTACCAAAGGATACACCGTGAACAGAACAGAACAAATCAGAAGCAGGCTCATAGATACCGTAAAGGAACACATGGGTGGTGGCCAGAGGAGGGAGGGGGTGACGCGGTGGCGTGGGTGGGTGGGGAGGGGGAGAGAATGAGTGAGTGCCACTGGTGACGGAGACAGACGAAGCGGTGCAGCCTTCCACGGATGAAATCAATGAGTCACCGGCACGTCATGACACCAAATGCCATCTGCCGTGACACCAAGTGGTGACGGACAGTCACTCACGAGATGTATCCTGGTGATCGCTGTGTCCTTCCTGCGCTACACTGAAACATCGTCTGTACACCTGAAAATTAATGGGGGAACAACAACAGCAACAAAAACAAAACAAGGAAAGAAGGAAGGGAGGGAGGGAGGGAGGGAGGAAGGAAGGCAGGCAAAAGAAAACGTTGTCAGTCAGTTAGACGTCAATTTGAGAAGAGTGGGACTGAGAGGGGTGGGGGAGAGAAACTAGGGTGAGGAGGAGGAGGAACAGGAGCAGGAGCAGGAGGAGGAGGAGGAAGAAAAGGACCAAGTGCCTTGAGGGGGAGAGGGAGATAAAGGATCCAAAGAGTGGACAGGACGGTCAGGTCAGTGCCATAGGGAAAGGAAACGAAGCCAAGGAACACATTCCCAACGGTGGTTTTCTTCAGTCCAAGATCAAGATGTGTATCAAGATGTGCTATCGCACAGTGTCCTTCCTCCAGCACAGAGGGACACACAGGCCTCACTTGGCGAGGCAGTTCAGGATAACCCTGAACGCTGAAGCTGAAAAAAGAAGCCGTCACGTTCATCCATGGCTGAAAAGTACCATGGTCCTACGACATGACATTCAAAAATCCTACCAAACCATTGAAAGACTCTCTCACTCACTCGCCATTAAAAATGTAGAGAACAGAAAAGGAGCGAAACGATGGTGGGTGGGTGGATGGATGGGTGGATGGATGGATTTCCATGATAGTCTGATTATGGAACACACTGACAGAAAAGCATCCGATTCACTTCTGTAAAGAATCTGTCTTGCCTTCCCGGCCTGGTGTCTTTCGTATGTCTGGATGATTCCCTCCCCCACCCCCACTCCCAGCTTTAAGGTCAGCCTCCAAAACGAAGCCCTGTGTGCTCTCAAGGTCCCGCCGGAACTCTCTCTTCGGAGCGCCCTTCTGAAGGGGGACGTTTTCACCCACGTCATCGCCCTGAGACCGCTTCAGCCTGTCCCTCCCCTCCCCCCACCGCCGCCTGCCTCCCTCCTGCTCCTCTTCCTCCTCCTCTTCCTCCTCCTCTGAACTCTTGGGCTTCTCCTCTCACTGGCCTCTCATCCCACACGGTGGCAGTGTCGGCCCAGGTATGCTCAGGTGTTTCCTAACCGCATCCAAGTGGACTTCCACTGTTTCTCGGCTGCGTCGTTCTGGGACCATTTCTTCCTGGCCTTTTCCACGGGTGGGGGAGACCTGGACGGGCCGGGCCCAGGCGGGGCGGGGGTGGGGGTGAGGGAGCGTGCATGTGGGGGGAAGGGTGGGGGCAGAGAGGAGGAGGAGGAGGAGGCCGGGGGGGGGGGGGGGGGGAAGGGGGGGGGAGGGGGAACACAACTCCCCAGTGCCAGTGCGTGCCTATGGCCTGGAAAACAGATCACACGCCAGGCTAGCTCCGAAAAAGGGGATCGGTCATGAGACCGACCGGGCACGTGTGTTCTTTGCAGAGTCCCTGCAGATCGAACAGGCAGGGGCAAATTTTGGGCTTCCCACAGTTAGAACTGTTCAGCCATTGTAGAAACAGGCGTCGTCTGAAACACCGGGGTTAGGCTCTCGGCGCGATGTCCACAAGCCGTGGCCATTGAAATGTGTGCACACTGGAGCCGCCATGCAGAGGGAGATCTCATCCGGCTCCATGTGTTCTTCCAGTGAATAGGCCGGGATCTCAGGAAGAACAGACATCCAGAGAGTTGAGTGAATCTGACCGTCACGCTTTCAGAATTCAAGTGAACTAGAAAGGAGGTTCACTCACATGTGAGTTTGTCTTTCCATAGGCTGAATCCTCTCTTTGAGCAGATTAGGGTTCCGGGGGCAAAATGGAGCAGAGAGGACAGAGAGTTCCCTTAGGTCCCCTGCTCCTCCCGCAACGGCCTTAGGAACATCCTGCCCCAGAGGAGTGTGCCGGCCACAACCCACACGGAGACGTCAGTGTCAGTCATCCTCGTCCAGAGTCCCCCGTCTGCCCTCGCCTTCATGCCTGCCTGGCATTGTCCATTCTATAGGTTTGTATCGAACCTGCCCGGAGCCCAGTGGCATCTTCCCTGATCGGGGATCGATCGAAAACACCCCTGTCCCCTGCCTCATCGGCAGGTGGATTCTTAACCACTGGACCACCAGGCAGGGAAGTCCCTTCACAGCCTTCTAAAATCATCTACCCTGAAACATGAAATATTGTCATCCGAATCATTGGACCATCACGACTGAAATGAAGGAAAATATGTTCGTTAAAGAAAGCCTCAACTCCTCAGTGCTTGCCTTAGAACCACAAAGGCATCTCTCTCTCTCTCTCTCTCTCTCTCTGTCTCTCTGTCTCTCTCTGTCTCTCTCTCTCTCTGTCTCTCTGTCTCTCTCTGTCTCTCTCTCTGTCTCTCTCTCTCTCTCTCTCTCTCTCTCTCTCTCTCTCACACACACGCTCCATAGTCCGAAGGAAACCAACTTCTGTGTTTATCCATCCCACTTGTTGTGTCTGTTGTGCCTTCGCTAGTCAAAGAAGCTGATCTAATGTGGAATCCGATGTCTTCTTCTCTAGGACACTTCGAAAAGGAGCAAGAGTGCCAGTTTGTGAGAACCGAAGGCCAAACCGGCGTGATGTAACCCGGCGATGTGTGTGGTCAGAGGCCCATCTAGATTCGCACTCCAGTTCACGGAGGGGAGCGGTGGGAACAGGAGTGTGGACCCTTCCCACTCCCCCAGTGAACATCTGTCCCGTGGAAGGGGTATAGGAACCTCATGACCTGACCCACGTGGTGAACAGTCGCCAAAGACAAAGAATTCCTACAGCCAGACGTTTGCAACCACGAACCCTGTCCCTCCATCACCTGACCTTTCAGAATGCTACGTGGAACCCTTTCAAGAAGCTTGGGGCAGAAAAAAAAAAAAAAAAAAAAAAAAAAGAAGCAGCAGCAGCAGCAGCTGGGGGCTTGGAGGTATGGACCCCTGAATTCTCCTCGCTCGGCCCTCCCTGCAAGAAAACGTTGTGTGCTTGCCTGCGCCCCACATGCCAACTTTTCGGGGGATCGGACCTCCCAGGGTGCCCCTGCACCAGGCACCCTGCCTGCGTGCGACATCCCAAGAGATCCTATGGAGAAACATCTCCGGCCACTCACATGACATCTGCATCGCTGGCAAGTGACCCTTCAGACCTCCACATAGATACGTGAGCACAAACGCTCCTTCACAATCTGGGACACCTCGTAGGCTGTGTGAGCTCCTCTGGTTCAGCACTCCCTCGACTTGGCTGTGGTTTTGGTTCTGTTCTGCTCTGTTCTGTGTTTGCTTTCTGACCCGCGTGATCTCTCTGGATAGGGCACCCCCAATCAAAGCGAAAATAAATCGAGTCTGTGTGAATACTATTCATGCATCAAGCGGGGATATCAACGACCTCTATGTGGATCCATAAAAATGGCCGTGTGGTGTTCAGGAGGATCATTCTGTGTTTTCTGGGTGCACTATTTGCTGTCCATTATTTCACGTGCCTTTTGGGCATGGCTGATGGAGACGGACACGAAGCAGCAGGGCGGCAATCTGGCATCTCGGCCTAGAGCGGTTTCCCAAGTGACATCTCAGAACAGGGGCTGAGAAGGCCATGGCCACCCCTCCACGGGGCCCCCTCGGTGGCCGGAGGGTGGGGGTGGGAGTGGGGCTGGCGTTGTGGAGACGAGACGGGGGGTGGGGGGGGTGGGGGGGTTGGTGGTGGTGGTGGTGGTGGTGGTGGTAGTGGTGGTGTAGAGCTGGGCTAGGGGTTGGGGGCGTGCGAGGCGAGGGGACCGGTCCAGGTCCCCCTGAGAAGTGAAAAGTGAAGGCAGGTTCTCTCCCACTGAGAACTTCCTTCCTTCACGCATGTGAGAGGAGCAAGTTTCTCTCCGATCCACGGCCCTGCATCGTTTTCGCCCTGTTCAAAAAAAAAAAAAAAAAAAAAAAAAAACGGACAAAAACGTATTTGTTTATCTTGGCTTGTTTTCTGGCCCAGGCCAAAGACCTCTTTGAGAGTGTCCAAAGGATCTGACAGGATGGGAGGGTGCAGGTCAATCCATGTGTCAAGAAGAGATCCAGGGACTCTCTCACAGCTGTGACTCGGGCCTTTTTCAGAAACAGGCCAATTTTGATGACTCCCTGGACAAGGGAGTCACCCCAGAAGTTTCCTTGAGGGGACCGAGTTGCAGGAGTCGGGGGCATGGCCCCGCCGCCGCCGCCAGAGGGCCTCCTCAGCCCGGCAGGCCGGCCTGCAGGCAGGCAGGCAGGCAGGCAGGCAGGCAGACAGGCAGGGGCTATTGTCTGTGGGCCCCACCCCCACCCTCCCCCTGCAGGGCCTCGTCAGATAGCTTCATTCAAATGCAGAAAGCTTTCCAGTCAAGTCAGAGCCTTTGACTTTGCCTCGAGCTTCCCTCTATTGAATGGTGATCCGCCCCACCCCCATTTCTCCATTTCTCCACCTTGAGGCTGCCCCTTGGGCACTGCGTGGAGGAAGGGGGCTAGGGGTGGGGCGGGAGGCTGAGGGACAAACTCACCTTGTGTCAGGCCAAAGAAGTCTCTTCCTTTTCGTAACCCAGGAAACCCCACTCATGCATGTGAGGATCACAGACGTGCGTTGAAGCAGCCATCATCACTTGACATCTTCCTCCGTGGAAGGAGGTTTTCATTCCTGCCTGCCTTCAGAGAGACAGAGAAGGAGGGAGGGGCGGAGCGTTCCTCTGGCGCTGGCCGGTTCTTGGTTCTTAAGTTACTTGAGTCCAAAACACTCCACAAGACATGGAGGTTCATGTGAGGTGGGGTGGGGTGGGGTCGGCGGCCTGCTCTGGACCCCAGCAGTTCCCTCCTCTGACACTTCCCTGAAACCCATGAAAAGCTGAACTGGTGACTGTGTGTGTGAGTGCATGCATGTACGCGTGTACGTGAGAAACGGCGCGTGTGCGTGTGCATGGACCTGAGAGAGAAGTCCCGCCCCCCTCAAAAAAAAGGGGGGGGGGGGAGAAAGGGGGAAACAACAACAATAACAACAACAACAACAAATCCAGAAGGAAAGAAGGAAGGAACGAGGGAAGGACCAAATAGGTTAGTTAGTACGGGCCTCCATGTCGTGGAAAGAGTTTCTGAGCACAGATCCTCCGTTCAGTGAAACACTTATCGTATCTCCTCTCAGGAGGCTGTGAGGTCGACAGACAGGTTCGGGAAAGCAGGCCTGGGGTGCAAGCAATCAGGTAATTTTTTTCCTCAGAGGCACTTGTAGGGAAAGCAAAGAAACACACCGGTTCATCCCTGGAGTGGATTCATTCGAAACCAGTCGGTGGAGGGGGAGTCAGTCAAGGAGATGTCTAGACGTCAGAGTTGGGTACTGGAGCGGGTTGCCATGTCCTTCTCCAGGAGACCTTCCTGGCCCGGGGATGGAACCCGGGTCTCCTGCATGAAGCAGGCAGACTCTTGACCGTGTGAGCCAGCGGGGAAGCTCTGTCAGAAATGTTCACCAAGTCCTCTACCTTCCATCCGCAGGGCTTCAGGCACAGGGCCTTTTGAGTTCTCCGTCAGCAGGGCAAGAGAACATGGGACATGTTTCCCCCCAGAGAGGGTTGCCCCCAGATATCGGAGGCCACTCGGAAAACTTCAGGACCCACTCCCCCTCTCGGGTGAAGAGCCACACGCAAAGAAAGGAACAAACACACGTAGCACGGGACTCTCCCATCCAGAAGTGTGTATCCCCCGCTTCACGGAAACATCCTCCGGGCCCCTAAGGAACGTGTGGAAAAAATCACTCTATCGCCAAGGAGATAAGAGCCCTCGCTGAGAGCTTCTGAAGTCTGGAAGGACCAGGTAGAGGGAAAAACAGAAACGATTGCATTCTGCTGATAGGGGTAGTGTATGAAGTGACCAAAGGGGCTGTCCCTCTTTCAAAATTCGCATTGTAAACATTGTGTCCTTTGGGTCCTCTGTTTTTGCTTTGTGTGTGGGAAGCAACAGATTGAACGGTAGGGTCCTTTTCTTATTTATTTTATTTTTATTTATTTACTTAGCCCGCCCGCCCATCCCTCCATCTTCTCTCTGTCTCTCTCGCTTTTCATTCAGGTTAGGGAATTAAAAAACAGAACAAAACAAAACAAAGCAAGCAAGCAAGCAAGCAAGCAAGCAAGCAAGCAAGCAAACAACAACAACAACAACAACAACAACAACCCGGTATTTCTGCAGGTCAGGAAGCAACAGTTAGAAGTAGACATGGAACACAACAGAGTGGTTCCAAAGAGGGAAAGGAGTCCATCAAGGCTGTTATGTGGTCACCTTGCTTATCCAGCTTACATGCTGAGTGAGTACACATCATGAGAAACGCTGGGTGGGATGAAGCACAAGCTGGAATCGAGGTTGCCCGGAGAAGTACCAATCCCCTCAGATATGCAAATGACACCACCCTTATGGCAGAAATGAAGTATCGAGTGGGTTTACCAAGTCGTGTTCGTTTCAGGTTTTCAGATTCTTTTCCCTTAGAGGTTAATGCAAAGTCATAAGTCTACTCTCCTGGGCTGCATAGTGGGGTGCTTGTTTTGTGTGTGTGTGTGTGTGTGTGTGTGTGTGTGTGTGTGTGTGTTTTGTTTGTTTGTTTTTTTACTACCTGCCCTGTAAGCACTTTGATGGGTGCTTGTTGATTGTCTTGATGTACCGTTTATATGTGCACGTGTTCAACCGGACCTCCTAAGTTCACAGTCCTGCTCCTCCCTCCTCCACCCCCCCCACCCCGATCGATCCTCGCTTCGTCAAGAAGTCAGGCATCCCACCTTTAGCATCCTACTCCTTCCTCATTTCCTCCCACCCCATGGAAGAAGTCATTCCTCCAGTTTTTCCATCGGTTCTCTACACCTCGCCTGATGATGGCAGGTGACTGGAAGACTGACAGATGTGAAGAGTTTTGCAAGAGCCTTGGGTGAAGGCTCCTAGGATTGGCTCGGGGAAGTGGGTGGCGTGTCACTCACTAGAGACTGTGGAAGGTATGCCCCAAGTGGCAAACACCGTTGCTTTCAGTTGTTGTCGGTTTGCTCGTCTGCAGCGAGGGATGGAAGGAAGGCTTCCACCTTCCACGGAGAAAGCTATATACCTAGCGTACCAAGGAGGTTTGACCACCCCCTAGGTTACAGGCGTGACAGGTCAGAGTGTAGAAATCGTCATGTCAAGGGTGTATTAACAACAGGCAGGCTCATCTTAAAGGCACTCCTGTCCTGTGAAGGTGGAGGGAGGGGCGGGAGGGGCATAGGGACGATGAGGAAGGGAAGGAGAAAGCGAGGAACACGAACACGAACACACACACTGTGTGTGTGTGTGTGTGTGTGTGTGTGTGTGTGGTGTGGTGTGTCTGTGGCATGCGCAGGTGTTGCGTGTGTGGTGTGTGGGGGGGAGTGTGTTGTGTGTGCTGTGTGGGGGCATAGTGTGTGTGGGTATGTGTGGGGTGTGTGGGGTGTGCCTCTGGGTGGTGCGAGTGTGAGAGGGGGCGGGCAGAGAGACACAGCCAGGCAAAGAACAACACAGAGTGTGTGCATGGGTGTGTGTCTGGCTGTGTCCCTCTGCCCGCCCGCTCTCACACTCGCACCACCCGGAGGCACATCCCACGCATACCCACACACCCCGCGCTCCCCGCACCCACACTCACCCCGCACTCCCCGCCCCCACACCCCCCCACCACAATCCCCCCCACACCCGCGCCCCACACCACACACGCGAAGGACAACACAGAGTGTGTGTGTGTGGGGGGGGGGGAGAGCAGGGGGTGTGGGGATGCGTGTGGTGTGTGCCTCAGGGTGGTGTGAGTGTGAGAGAGGGCGGGCAGAGAGACACAGCCAGGCAGAGGACAACACAGCGTGTGTGTGGTGTGGTGTGTCTGTGTGGCGTGCGCAGGTGTTGTGTGTGTGGTGTGTGTGGGGTGTGCCTGTCAGTGGTGCGAATTTGAGAGGGGGTGGGCAGAGACACAGCCAGGCAAAGGACAACCCAGAGTGTGTGTGTGTGTGTGTGTGTGTGTGTGTGTGTGTGTGTGTGTGTATCTGCCCACGGCACCTCACACCTGCACCAGGAACATCCCACACACCCCACGCATACCCCCACACACCACACACTGCCCGCCCCCCCCACCCCCCGCAGGCCCACCCCCACACAGAAAGGACAACACAGTCAGAGGGAGTGAGTGAGTGACTGAGTGAGTGGGTGGTGTGAGGCCGGTGTGTGTGGTGTGTGGGGGCAGGGTGTGTGTGTGGTGTGTGCGGGTACGCGTGTGGTGTCTGTGGGTATACGTGGGGTGTGTCTGTGGTGTGCACAGGTGTGTTGCGTGTGTGGGGACGTGTGGTGTGTGCGTGTGCTGGGTACGGGTGCCACGTGGGGCCGCCGTGTGTGTGTGCAGCGTGGGTGTGTGGGGTGCGCCTGTGGGTGCAGGCGGGCAGAGACATGGCACGCAGACTCTAGACCATGTGAGCCAGCGGGGAAGCTCTGTCAGAAATGTTCACCAAGTCCTCTAGCTTCCATCCGCAGGGCTTCAGGCACAGGGCCTTTTGAGTTCTCCGTCAGCAGGGCAAGAGAACATGGGACATGTTTCCCCCCAGAGAGGGTTGCCCCCAGATATCAGAGGCCACTCGGAAAACTTCAGGACCCACCCACTCCCCCTCTCGGGTGAAGAGCCACACGCAAAGAAAGGAACAAACACACGTAGCACAGGACTCTCCCATCCAGAAGTGTGCATCCCCCGCTTCACGGAAACATCCTCCGGGCCCCTAAGGAACGTGTGGAAAAAATCACTCTATCGCCAAGGAGATAAGAGCCCTCGCTGAGAGCTTCTGAAGTCTGGAAGGACCAGGTAGAGGGAAAAACAGAAACGATTGCATTCTGCTGATAGGGGTAGTGTATGAAGTGACCAAAGGGGCTGTCCCTCTTTCAAAATTCACATTGTAAGCATTGCGTCCTTTGGGTCCTCTGTTTTTGCTTTGTGTGTGGGAAGCAACAGATTGAACGGTAGGGTCCTTTTCTTATTTATTTATTTAATATTTATTTATTTACTTACTTAGCCCACCCGCTCCCCCCCCCCCCCCCGCCCGCTCCCCGTCCCCCTCCCCCCCGGCTCCCCGTCCCCCTCCCCCTCCCCCTCCGTCTTCTCTCTGTCTCTCTTGCTGTTTCATTCAGGTTAGGGAATTAAAAAAACAAAACAAAACAAAACACAAACAAACAAAACCCCGGTATTTCTGCAGGTCAGAAGTAGACATGGAACACAACAGACTGGTTCCAAATAGGGAAAGGAGTCCATCAAGGCTGTATATGTTGTCACCCTGCTTATCCAGCTTACATGCTGAGTACACATCATGAGAAACGCTGGGTGGGATGAAGCACAAGCTGGAATCGAGGTTGCCCGGAGAAGTACCAATCCCCTCAGATATGCAAATGACACCACCCTTATGGCAGAAATGAAGTATCGAGTGGGTTTACAAAGTCGTGTTCGTTTCAGGTTTTCAGATTCTTTTCCCTTAGAGGTTAATGCAAAGTCATAAGTCTACACTCTCCTGGGCTGCATAGCGGGGCGCTTGTTTTTTGTGATTTTTTGTTTTGTTTGTTTTTTTTACTACCTGCCCTGTAAGCACTTTGATGGTTGCTTGTTGATTGTCTTGATGTACCGTTTATATGTGCAACGTGTTAACCGGACGTCCTAAGTTGACAGTCCTGCCCCTCTTCCCCCCCCCCCCCCCCACCCCCGATCGATCCTCGCTTCGTCAAGAAGTCAGGCATCCCACCTTTAGCATCCTACTCCTTCCTCATTTCCTCTCACCCCATGGAAGAAGTCGTTCCTCCAGTTTTTCCATCGGTTCTCTACACCTCGCCTGATGATGGCGGGTGACTTGGAAGGACTGACAGATGTGAAGAATGTTTGCAAGAGCCTTGGGTGAAGGCTCCTAGGATTGGCTCGGGGAAGTGGGTGGCGTGTCACTCACTAGAGACTGTGGAAGGTATGCCCCAAGTGGCAAACACCGTTGCTTTCAGTTGTTGTCGGTTTGCTCGTCTGCAGCGAGGGACAGGTCAGACTGTAGAAATCATGTCAAGGGTGTATTAACACCAGGCAGACTCATCTAAAGGCACTCCTGTCCTGTGAAGGTGGAGGGAGGGGAGGGGCAGAGGGACGATGAGGAAGGGAAGGAGAAAGCAAACGAGGAACAGGAACACACACACACACACACACACACACACACACACAGTGGGTGTGGTGTGGTGTGGTGTGGCGTGGCGTGTCTGTGGCATGCGCAGGTGTTGCGTGTGTGGGGGCAGTGTGTTGTGTTGTGGGTGTGTGTGTGGTATGTGGGGGTGGGGTGTGTGTGGGTATGCGCGGGGTGTGTGGGGGTGTGCCTGAGGGTGGTGCGAGTGAGACAGGGTGGTGCGAGTGAGACGGGGCGGGCAGAGAGACACAGCCACACACACACACTCACGCACGCACCACTTGTGTTGTCCTTTGCCTGGCTGTGTCTCTGCCTCGCCACACACGCCCCACTCGCCTACGCCCTGGCCACACATCCCCGACCCACCACGGACAACACAGAGAGTGTGTGTGTGTGGGGGGGGGGGGGTGGGGGTGGGAGGGGGTTGGTGTGTGTGTGTGTGGGGGGGGGGCCAGGGTGTGTGGGGTATGCCTGTCGGTGTGTGCCTGAGGGTGCGAGAAGGGGCGGTCAGAGACACACCCAGGCAAAGGACAACCCAGTCAGAGGGTGTGTGTGTGTGTGTGTGTGTGTGTGTGTGTGTGTATCTGCCCACGGCCCCTCCCACCCGCACCAGTGACAGGCACACCCCAGACACCCCACGCGTATCTCCCACACACCCCACACTCTGCCCCTGCTGCTGCACAGAAAGGACAGCAGAGAGAGGTGGGGTGGGTGGTGTACGACGTGGGTGGTGTGGGGCCGCTGTGTGTGGGGGGCACGCGTGGGGTGTGTCTGTGGCGTGCACAGTGTGTTGCTTGTGTGGTGTGCGGGGGCGTGTGTGTGTTGTGTACAGGTGCCACGTGTGTGTGTGGGGTGCGCGGGGGCAGACACACACAGTCACGCAAAGGACAACACAGTCAGAGAGAGAGAGAGACAGACAGACAGACAGACACAGAGACGGGATCGGGGATGCGTGCCTTTGGGTGGTGCGGTCAGAGACAGAGACACAGAGTCAGGCCAAAAACAACCAACATGTATGGACATCCTCCTGAACATTTGGCTGGACTTGTGTTTTTCTGAGCTCATCACCTCCGTTGATCAAGACCACTCCCATGAAACGTGAGTCTGCCACCCTCCCCTCAAACACCATCCAGCCATTTGTCTTTGGCAGGCAGACCGGGGAGTGTGTTCCGAGTTGGTGGGCAGGCGGTTGGGTGTCACCAGGCGAGCTTCGATCCTTGCCGTTCTGGCTCTGAACCTGACCGGAGTGAGTGGATCCGGGTGATCTCTCGTGTCTTTGTTTGAAACTCTTGGCGGGAGAAGGGAGATTCGCCCGCCAGCCCGCCAGCTCGCCAGCCCGCCAGCTCGCCAGCCCGCCAGCCCGCCAGCCCGCCAGCCCGCCAAGTGACAAGGCCAATAAGGAGGAAAAGCCCATTCCACTTGAGTTCAAACACCTGCTCTCCCAATCAAGCAGGTTTCTAAAGTGAGACTTCCAACCCAGGCCACAAAGCCGAACTGGCTAGCCGTCCACCCTCCCCGTGACCTCTGGCCCAAGGTGCCCCTCCCACACAGCCTCCTTCCACAGCCCGAGGGCATTCAAGAGTTGGGGCGGGCGGCCCGCCGGACCGCCCCCCCGCCGGACCATCTAAAAGAGCGACCGACAGAGAGCTGTCGAGAGAGCCGGCCGCAGCACGGGAGCTCCGGGGGCGACCGGCGGGGACTCATTGCCAGACAGGGTCCGTCCTAGTGCGCATTTCTACGCTCAGTCACCGACGCGGACAGGAGAACGGGACGCGACAACACTTCTGCAGAACGTCCCTGGGCGAGGTACGACGACCGGACGGACGGGAGGAGAGCGGGCGGGAGGGAGAAAGATTCTTGACTCCCCATCCACGGGGCAGCGGAATGCTCTCCCATCCGAGGGGGACCGCAGGCCAATGTCAGGCGGCGCGAGCACCCGCGCCGAGAAATACCTCGCCGTCACCCCCGTCCCTGTCACCACCTTTCAGCATACCAGGAGAAACCCCTTTTGTGACCCCGACGACGGCTCTTTTGGGAAAAACAACATGCAGCAACAGGACAAACAAAAGACGAACACACCATGTATACACACACACACACACACACACACACACACACACACACACACACACCCCTTCATATTGAAGGTACCGCTGTGTGTGTGTGTGTGTGTGTGTATGGTGTGTGCGGAACAAAAGACGCACACACCGTGCACGCGCGCGCACGCACGCACACACACACACACACACACACACACACACACACTCCATGTTGAAAGTACCCCTCCGTATTATGGCAGTGAAACAAAAAGGAAAGGCACACACCCATCACCCACATAACCCACATAACCGCAATGAAAAAACTCCACGCATCTTAAAAAGAAAACGCAAACGCCAGAGAACGGGTCGTACCGGCGACTCCGGCCGCCGAGGTCAATTCGACCCGGGAACGCAAGGCCATACAGCAGCCCATTGGGACGAAGCCAAGCAAA
Source organism: Dama dama (assembly GCF_033118175.1). Taxonomy (NCBI): domain Eukaryota; kingdom Metazoa; phylum Chordata; class Mammalia; order Artiodactyla; family Cervidae; genus Dama; species Dama dama. Next base: position 114,495,113 of record NC_083698.1, on the reverse strand, counting down.
GCCAGGCTAGCTGGTTGATCCGCCGCTCCCTCGGCCCGGAGGCCAAGTGGGCCCCGGCCGGCTGGTCAACGCGGAGCTCCCTCGGCCCAGAAGCCAAGTGGGCTCCGGCCGGCTGGTCGACCCGGAGCTCCGTCGGCCCGGCGTCCAAGTGGGCCACGCCACACACGCCACACACGCTACCACCCCCGTCCCTGTCACCACCTTTCAACATACTAGGAGAAACCCCTTTTGTGACCCCGTGCAACGTACAGTAACAGGACAAACAAAAGACACACACACACACACACACACACACCCTTCATGTTGAAGGTAGCCCTGTGTGTGTGTGTGCGTGCGTGCGAAATAAAAGACGCACACACCATGCGGACGCACGCACGCACGCACGCACGCACACACACACACACACACACACACACACACATATCCCTTCATGTTGAAGGTACCCCTGTGTGTGTGTGCGCGCGCGTGCGAGACAAAAGACACACACACCATGCATGCACGCGCGGGCGCGCACACCCCTTCATGTTGAAAGTACCCCTCCGTATTATGGCAGTGAAACAAAAAGGAAAGGCACACACCCATCACCCACATAACCGCGATGAAAAAACTCCACGCATCTTAAAAAGAAACCGCAAACGCCAGAGAACGGGTCGTACTGGCGACTCCGCCCGCCCAGGTCAATTCGACCCGTGAACGCAAGGCCATACAGCAGTCCATTGGGGCGAAGCCAAGCAAAGCCGGGCCAGCTGGTCGACCCGCCGCTCCCTCCACCCGGAGGCCAAGTGGGCCCCGGGCGGCTGGTCGACCCGGAGCTCCGTCGGCCCAGCATCCAAGTGGGCCACGCCACACACGCCACCACCTCCGTTCTTGTCACTACCTTTCAACATACCAGGAGAAACCCCTTTTGTGACCCTGACGACGGCTGTTTTGAGAAAAGCACCGTACAGCAACAGGACAAACAAAAAAACGCACACACTATGTGCACGCGCGCGTACGTACACACACACACACACACACACACACACACACACACACACACACACACACACACACACACACCCCTCCCCCTTCATGTTGAAAGTACCCCTCCGTATTATGGCAGTGAAACAAAAAGGAAAGGCACACACCCATCACCCACATAACCGCAATGAAAAAAACTCCACGCATCTTAAAAAGAAAACGCAAACGCCAGAGAACGGGTCTTACTGGCGACTCCGGGCGCCGAGGTCAATTCAGCCCGGGAAGGCAAGACCACACAACAGCCCATTGAGCCGAAGCCAAGCAAAGCCGGGCCAGCTGGTCGACCCGCCGCTCCCTCGACCCAGAGCC